>NC_061113.1:146656270-146860008 GCF_002878395.1 Capsicum annuum
AAAATATGTCTCCTGAATTTGATGTTCCTAAGTCAAGATATGAGAGTTTTCATGAGACTGCACAAAACAAGTAAAAAGTGACAAAACAGAACTGAAGGTCTGATTTTGAAAAGATACCTGGGCAGATCTGGAGATAAATTGAGCGTGGTTTTTGCGTAGAACATAGCCTCACGAGTCTGATTTCCAACATTACAAGTCATTTGTGATTCAGCCACCTCCACAATGAGTTATGAAGCTTCTTTCACAGACGCTCCAAAGTGCCCGAAAGCTCAATTATGAAAAAAGAGCAAAAGAGGAGAAGGACGGGAGTTGAATTTTTGCTCAGTCTGAATTACAATGACTTAATGGGGCGGTGATTTCCTTTTATAGATTCTGAAAGGCCCCAGTTTGATTTTGAAAAGGAATTTTCTGAACAAGTTGTCTTCAAGAAGAACTGAGATGTCCAAGTATCCAAAATAAGTTAAATTCCTAATCCTTTTCGAAGTGTGATAACATCATTATTCAATCCTATTAAAATTCGATATAAGAATAAAACCTGAATCCTACAAGGTTTGGATATATTTATTTTTAAACAGAATTTTACACTCCTAAGAAAGGGATTCACGTTATTCTACCCGGATTATGATGACTTCAAGGAGTCGGATTTCGACAAAGTGCTCAAGTCTTGCAAAAAAAAAAAGAGGCTCCATAAATACTTCAAATCTCGTCTCTAACAGGTCCGACAAATCAAACACCTTGATGAGTTTTGAAGTAGGGGGCATCTGTAGACACGTAAACTTTATTGGGTCAAATTCATATAAAATTTGAATTTGACCCATATTTTATTGGGTCTAAAATTATTTTGGGCTATAAAAATAATAAGCCTATTTTATTCCTCATCAAGGACTTCAAGGTCCATCTCACCTTGAGGCCCAAACTTATGGCACGTGTCAAGTGACGTGGCATCCCAGTCAAATTAAAGACCAATGAGGCAAGGCCACACACTCAAATGATGTGGCAATCCAAGTCATGTTCAAGAGCCAATAAAACATCGCCAAGTGTCCCAAATGACATATTTTTGACCAATCACAAGCAACTTATCACATGATAAGCTTGAAAACTGAATGAACCATTTAGAATGAGGCAAAAGAGGTTATTTACACTTAAAATGCCTACCCCCTACAACGATAAATAGGAGGGTTACATATTTTTTAGGGGATTATGGAAGCATTGGAGAAAGCTCTGCATTGACTACACAGCTCTTCAAAGAATTGACCACGGAGTTCTGTCCGGAAATCAACTCGATAAGACAAAGTGTTTTCTGACAGTCCTGGAGATCCAAACGCATTTCTAGGAGGCTCAAATCATCCGAAAGTTCGAGAATTACGCTACAAAAGGCCCTCGAATCACGAAAAAGCTTAGGAGAGAAGAATAGAGAGAATAACGAAATTGTACTCACAAGATTACCTTAAATAAAATTATTCTTTTTATTTATTTTTATTTTTGCTTGCAGTTAATTTTCAGCTTAACAAAAATTTGTTGCAAACAAGCTGAAAAAAGAAATTGTTTAAAATTGGTATACACGCTTAAAGAGAGTTATCTACACGTTTTTTCTCATGTCAACATTTTGTGTTAATAGGAATGATTCTTGACAGGTTAAAGTTTTCAATAGGTACAAGGTTGAGTTGAGGTGCTAAGTGAATTTTTCAAGCAACTTTTAGAGTCGTCGATGACTTAAGCCCTTTTATTTTTAATCTATTATATACGTGAAAATTGAGTAAAGAATATTATAAATTACAATAATTAAAAAGTTAAATTATTTGGAGGCACATAAAAAGTTTTAGTTGACTCGAAATTCTATTAGTGCATAATAAATTGGGATATATTATTTTAAATTTCGTGAAAAGTAATATAAATCACAAAATTAATAAATTTAAAATATTTGAAAAATGTATAAAAAGTTTGTTTGACTTTTCAAATTCTATCAATGTCATATCAATTATTGGGATAGAGGAAGTAACATATATTACTTTATAATTACGCAGAAGATTGTATAAATCATAAAATTAACACTTTAAAATATCTAAAACTATATAACAAATTTTATTGACTTTTTCAAATATTTCACCGGTAACACATAAATTGGGACAAGAAGAGTAACATATATGGTAACTAAAAATATGTAAAAGTATAATAAATCAACAATTAATAATTTAAAATATTTAAAAATCATATAAAAAATTTGATGAACCTTCTAAATTTCATCTGTGACACATAAATTGGGATAAAAAAATAGCATACATTAAGCCCATGCCGGCATGAGTTTCATTATCTAGTATGTTGAAATAGTTGCGAAATCATTTCTTTGTCAATAAGATTTTTCTAACATACAAAGATTTTTTTTCCAGGAAAAAAGTTTTGCAACTAAATATTGTACTGTTTTTTAAGTTTCAGTTGCAAATGTTGTTATTATAAAATTATTACGTCATTAATTGAGGGTAAGATGGTGGATTTTAGTTTCATTGTACCAATAGTGTAAGATATTCAATTATAATTCTGATTCACTACTATAATAAGATGTTGAGTTGAAATCCCACTGAATTTGGGCTCACACACCTTTTTCTGGGTAAGACATTTGGTTTAAGTTCAAACAAAAATACATTGATGATATAAATGATGACTAAGACAAACTAATAAACGTCTGATGAAAAGTCAGTAAATCCGTCTAATGGATTTGCTCCATTTTCTTATGTGATTGTGGCAGCAACGTATAATATATCGGAAAGAAGATAAGTGATTGAATGTATGAATATGACGTGAAAGGATAAAATAATAATATAATCATCATTGTGGTAATTCAAAAAGGAAGAACATTATTGATTCTCAAAAA
The DNA here is from genome assembly GCF_002878395.1 of Capsicum annuum. Lineage (NCBI taxonomy): Eukaryota > Viridiplantae > Streptophyta > Magnoliopsida > Solanales > Solanaceae > Capsicum > Capsicum annuum. The sequence continues at coordinate 146,659,140 of NC_061113.1, forward strand.
ATGGTCCTTCAAAAGGTGAAGGTAAGTTTTGCCATCAATTTGGCATGAGAGGTATCGGGCAGTCAATTGTCGTGTGACCTAATTTAATACTAATTTTTATAAATCCTTCATAAAAATATGTAATATAAAATAGTGTTACACTTGACCTTTCAAAATAATATTGAGGTGTTCGTGTCATATAAATATGATAAATTCAAGTTATGAAAATTAGCTTCTAATGAAAATTTATGAAGCAACATATGATTATAGTTCATTCCTTGAAAAGAAAGTGACTTGTGATAAACATCATAAATGCTCGGTCAATCTAAAATGAACGCGTCAAAATGTGATAAAAAGTGTGTAAAAACGTGTTTATATATGGTTGGCTAAATTTTAAAATTCACCTCTATGAGAAGTTTGAAAGAAACATAGAAATTTTATTTGGGATAAAAAGGCCACTGATATTGTAGCATGTTTTATCATGATTTACTAAAGGGTAAAGGCAAGAAATAGTTATTAGAGTGTGGTCGAATAAATTTGTCAATGATCGCCGGATAAATATTGTACGCCAAAAGGATTTTACCAAAACCTTATAAAAACAAATTTATTAAAGGCAAAAGTAAAATATGAAAAAGGCCTGACTTATAAGATTTCGACCACAATGACAATAGTTCTCTCTACAAGGAGATGTTCAACATAAATGGTGGTTTTATGCAATATGTGATAGTACATAATTATTTAACAGCTCCGAGAGAGCTAATGTGTGACTACTCAAAGGAATAAAATTGTTCATAATAATGGGGTCGTAGTAGGTCTCAAAAGAAAGTAAGTTTCAAGATATTTACAAAATAGAATTATATTGAGATAATAAATTATGAGAAGGTTTAATATCTCCGATCCATATTACTACAATCAAAACGAATTATAAATATTCATGTTATACGTTACTATATTTTTCTCATATTTGTAATACACAAATATAAGCATGATAATAAAATCACATTTAATAGAAAACTAATAAAATTTAATATATAAGTTAGACATGACCTTTTTAAGTGCTCTATTACACTCCCCCAACTCCTCCAAACATGGTTGAAAGTTTCTACAATCCATAGTAGCCGTTGGTACGTACATTGAAATCCTTCAACAACAAAATACCTGATCTACTTCCATAGTGGGGTCTGGAGAGAGTGTAGGCAACTATCCCTACCTTATGAAGGTAGAGAGACTGTGTTCGTAGAACCTTGGCTCAAGCAAAACATATCAAAATCAGGCAAAGAAAATATAGTTACATATGTTGAAACCCTTGCATCACAAATTTTCTCAAACACCTCGCGTAAAAGCTACTCAGACACTGATATGTGTTCATCCACCTTAATTCACAAGTTCCAAACAAAGTAAGCTATGCATATTTTTTAGTGTCGAAGAACATCCTATCAAACATAGCATTAGAAGACATATCTTTGATAAAAATCAAATGCAGAAATCCAGAAGTTCACCCACCCCAGATATGGGCTTGACATAGAAACTACTCTATTAAGATACACTGATCCAATAGCAAGCAGATTTACAATTAATAACTTTCAAAGAAAGCAATGCCTTTACACCTACTCTGTCAGTAGAAACGAAATGACGCCCAGAAGGTCCCAAAATATGGATCAGGGACCAGTATCTGAATCAGACTCTGTTTCAGACTCCCGTTGAAAAGGATTTAATCTGTTTGTATTGGCTTCTAATGGAGGGAGTCCATCATCATCACTTGAGTCTTCATTTTCATCCACCTGAGAATTTTGTGACTGCGTATCCTGTTTTGAATTCTCTACTTCTGTGAATTTGAAGATCTCTGGCCTGCACGGAGATTATGCAAAAATTGAGAAAATTTCTGAATAAAAACTATTTGGGGGGAGGAGAGCAGTAGACCGTACTATGACCCTTGCCGAGGAGCATCGAGTGACAGGCTCTTGCCAACCAATTGAATAACATTGCACAGTGGATTGAAACCATATCTTAGCCAGGGAGAGGTGTTGGGAGTAGTATGATGTTTCAAATAGGGCCGTGTATACAGAAATCTACCATTTATTTTGCATATATTAGGTGGGGGTATGCAGACCAAAATATCAATTAAGTTAGCACATTAAAATATAAATGACCAACTACGTGAAATCAACACAAAGTAAAACACACACTCAGCAGAGTAGTTGCTGAAAGGGCTGTCTTGTAAGCTGATTGACATATGTTGTAACAGAAGAAACGATAGACATGCTAGGAGGAGGTCAAAATCTACTAAGAGGGTGAATGTGAAAACACAAAAATTCAAAATTGCACATGAGAGTTAAAAGCCAAATGTCATGGACGAAACAAAAATATGCTTCAATCATCATAACGAGATTATCTCCTTTTTCCACATATCAGCGATTTCTTTTCAATCTCAAAAACCTGTAAAGATGCTAGCTGCATTCACAAGCCAGAACTAATATATCCATTTCAATATAGATTTAAAATAGGCTCGTCAAGCAAAATAACCCTACTTTTTTTTCAGTACAAGACAGATTTTAGAAGGAAAAATCCCTTGCCCTTTCTCTAAAAAATCAGAACAAGGCAAAATAATAGGTGGTTGAATTTCAGAGGCTCACCATTCAGGTGACTTTTGAAGCACATGGACCTGGTCATGATAGAGAACCTGCGTAACAACACATCCCACTTTTCTACCTGATTCAGTAGCTTCTTCTCTGCCACTCTCATCCACCACAACAAAATTGCCTGTTGATAAAAAAGACAAACACAAAGGAAAACACTTCACATTATTCTAAGCTATTCAACACACCAAAAAAATAAAAAAAATAAAGATAACAGCATGAAATCAACAAGCATGATAAATCCCAAACCTCTTTTAATCCACATGCTCTTTTGAAATTTAGCTGGGAATATTGCTAATGATGTTTCACCTTTCGCATCCGTTACCTTCACATTCAAAAAGATAAAAATAAAAATATTAATTTCATACAAAAAAGACAAAAACGAAGACATAAAAGAAGAAACGGATCTTACTTGAATAAGATTGGAACCTCGAAGGTCCACAACCTGCATAATGCTTTGTCCTTTTTGAAGAGTCAAAAATTCTTCTTGGACAGCCCTTTTCAAATTCTTCCTTCCCCCTGTCATGGTTGTTCTTTGCCCAATTGGAACACACACTGCAAAACCCTAACCCCTGCTTTCGTTGTCATTCTTTATTTTTACCAGTGTCCTCCTTATTTATTTTAAAATGTGAAATGACCATAATACCCTTATAGGTGTGGGTTCTGAGACGTAGACGACAGACAGTAACAGTAACAAGAACAAAGTCGGTTATTGGAGAGATGTTACATACAGTGCCGTCAGTTTTACCGTCTGTTGTTTCCCAGTAGAGTAACAGAAATAGATCAGCCCAATATTTCGAATTTCCTGCTACTCCTACAATTCGAGGGCTCAACGGTTGTGCACGCGGGAAATTGAGGTCTTCCTTCTTGGTTTTTTCAATTCTATTCCTAAATTCTGCAATTTATTCCACTTTCTATCAGTTTTATGTGAATGAATTAGCATTCAAATTATGCAACTGTTTGTTTTGCTGGCTCAACTTCATTTTAGAACTCTTGAATTGACATTGCTATATATACTGCTTCTCGGTTATTTGAACATAACACTGTAAGGCTCGTTTGGTGCGAGGGGATAAGGGATAACTAATACTAGGATTAATTTTTTGATGAGTTTATCCCATGTTTGGTTGGGATAAAATCGTGGGATGACTTATCCTGGGATTGTACTGTTATTTTTATCTCACATTGAGGGCGGGATAACAATCATCGAATAACTAATTCCCGGGTAACTTGTACCCCAACCAAACGAGCCCTAAATGATTATTTCTTTTTTCATTTAATCACGTTGCTCTTGGTATTTCTTGTTACAGCAATGGGTCGGAGGAAATCTAAGCCAAATCGTTCGGTAGGAATTTTGGAAGGAGAAGTTCCCAAGGGGAAATTAAATGGTAAAACTGAAGCTGGAAATGCAGAAAAAGATGATTCTTTTGCAGTTGAAGTGCCATATTTTGTTGAAATTGATCGGTCTAATTGGTTATCTGACCAACATATGGATATTTCCGAAATTTTTTTATCAGACTTGGTTTTTAGTGAGGTGTTTGGTCATTTTATATTGGATGAGGAATTTTTCTGGGATTCAAGGTATTTATTGAGGTTTAGGGTGAGTAATGTTAATGAGTATCTTACTAGGATAAAGTTGGGTCATTGGCCTGTATTATCTGCTGGTAATATATGTCTGGAGATTGTAACAAAACAGGAGAAAGAGGGTTTGGAGGAAACTAATGTGTTGGTGGTGGGAAATTTTGATGGACCTGATGAGGGTTTATCAGGGCTAGTCCATTTGGCTAGTTTGAAGTTCTTCTCATTGAGGCCTGTTATTGTTCCAAATTGTTTAGCATCTGTAAGGATGAGGGTTGAGATTTTAGAAAGTGCATTTTCTGCGTGCGAGTCACTTCTTGATACATCTAGACAGCTATGGAAAAAGAGCATGATGCATGTGATGGCCTGGCTACGTCCAGAGGTTGTGACTTCAGAGGCTAGATATGGATACCAGGTGGCAGCACATGCGGATATTGGTCTAGCTTCAGGGCCGGATGAAAGTTCTTCTGCTGCAAGGAAACTTTCTAGGTTTGATGTAGCTAGTTTCTATGAAGCTATTAAGCCATCAAAGTGAGTGTTTCTGCTGACATAAGTTTTCAATTTTTGTTGACTATATTGCAAATTTCCTCATACTTGGCTTGCATTTGTGATATTTCCTGCAGGGAGGAGCCGATGCTTGATGATGACCTCCCTGGTTTGCTTCCTAAGCTTAGACCTTACCAGCGCCGTGCTGCTTATTGGATGGTGCAGAGGGAGAAAAGAAATTCTGATGGCTCTTTGCAAAGCAAAATAAATCACTTTATTTCTCCTCTATGTATGCCACTGAGTTTAATTGACACCTCTATAACAGTATATTACAATCCATTTTGGTATGTTCCTCTTTCTATGATGGTAAAGAAAATCTTACCATTGGATTCATGTACTTTTACCATCCTTTGAAGTATTTTTTATCCATAGTTCATCCAATAGGTTCCCTTGTGATGAAATAGACACTTCCAACTACAGGCACTAACTGAATTTGGTTTTGTTATTTTGTGTTTTGTGAATTCAAAAGGTGGATGATCAAATTCTCGTCATTTTTTTGTTCTTTGGATTGAGTGATGAAGGGGATAGAGTTATTGTGTTAGGGGAGCTGGAGCACACATAGGAGTGTCGTGAATTTAGTTATTGTAGACGTTTTAAGGTAGAAGAGGTCAGAGAGGCTGTTCGCAGGATGCGTAGGGGTAGGGCGACGGGGCCTGATGAGATCCCTGTGGATTTTTGGAAGTTCTCTGGCGAGGCTAGGTTAAGGTGGTTGACTGAATTATTTAACGGCATTTTCAAGTCGGCGAAAATGCCCGAGGCTTGGAGATGGAGTACTATGATCCCTCTTTATAAGAACAAGGGTGACATTCAGAGGTGCAATAACTATAGAGGTATTAAGTTATCGAGCCACACTATGAAGATTTGGGAGAGAGTGGTCGAGTTGAGGTTTAGGAGGATAATGTCTATCTCGGAGAATCAGTTTGGATTTATGCCCGGGCGCTCGACGACGGAGGCAATTCACCTGGTGCGGAGACTGGTGGAACAGTATAGGGAAAGGAAGAAAGATCTGCACATGGTGTTTATCGACTTGGAGAAGGCGTACGGCAAAGTCCCTAGGGAGGTGCTTTGGAGATGCTTGGAGATGAGTGGGGTACTGGTGGTGTATACTAGAGCAATCAAGGACATGTATAATGGAGCTAAGACTCAGGTGAGGAAGGCGGGAGGAGACTCAGAACATTTCCCTGTCTTGACGGGGTTGCACCAGGGTTCCACTCTTAGCCCGTTTTTGTTTGCTTTGGTGGTGGATGTGTTGATGCAGCGCATTCAAGGAGAGGTGCCTTAGTGTATGCTTTTTGCAGATGATGTTGTTTTGATTGATGAGACGCGGAGGGGTGTGAATGATAAATTAAAGGTGTGGAGACAGATCCTTGAGTCTAAAAGGTTCAGGTTGAGCAGGAGCAAGACAAAATATTTGGAATGCAAGTTTAATGACGTGAGGCAGGAAGACGAGGTGGTAGTAAGGTTGGATTCCCAGACGGTGTGTAAGAGGGATAGTTTTAAGTATCTTGGGTCCATGATTCAGGAGAATGGTGAGATTGACGAGGATGTCTCCCATCGTATTGGGGCGGGATGGATGAAGTGGAAGCTCGCCTTGGGGTGTTGTGTGATAGGAAGGTGCTGCCCAAGCTTAAAGGAAAATTCTACAGGGTGGCAGTCAGTCCAACCATGTTGTATGGAGCGGAATGTTGGCCACTCAAGAACTCTCACATTCAAAAATTGAAGGTGGCGGAAATACGGATGTTGCGTTGGATGTGTGGGCTTAATAGGGGTGATAGAGTTCGAAATGAGACTATTCGGGAAAAGGTTGGAGTGGCTTCGGTGGAGGACAAGATGCGGGAAGTCCGATTGAGATGGTTCGGGTATGTGATGAGAAGGGGCACGGATGCCCCGGTCCGTAGATGTGAGAAACTTGCTTTGGATGGTTTCAGGCGGGGTAGGGGTAGACCGAAGAAATACTGGAGAGAGGTGATCAGGCGGGACATGGAGCAATTACAGCTCACTGAGGACATGACCCTAGATAGGAAGATCTGGAGGACGTGGATTAGGATAGAAGGCTAGTGCCAGTTTGAGTCGTTGGAGTAGGGCATTACTTGGTAGATGTAGTATTCTTGTTAGGACACTTTGTTGCATGCTTTATTACAAATTTGTTCATTATTCTTTGTTTATTATTCCTTGTGGGTGGCGTATTTATGTCTTGACATCTTGTTCCATGCTTTATTAAGTATTTGTTTATTATTCCTTGTCTTGAGTTGGGGGTCTATAGGAAACAACCTTTCTACTTCTCCTGAAGTAGTGGTATGGACTGCGTACATCTTACCCCCCCAGACCCCACTATGTGGGAATACACTGGGTTTGTTGTTGTTGTTGTTGGATTGTACATCCCTAATTCCAGGAAAAGCATCGTTCTCCCTCCCTCCCCTGATGGCTTATGTCACTATTAATTGGCGCTTCTTCCTCTTCCTTAAGTACACAAGTCTATTGCTCTTAACTCAAAATACAAGGAGTCAAAAATTGAAATATAACCTTTTCAGATTGAACTGATCTCTCTCTTAACTATCTTTTTTGTTAAGTTATATTCGCTGTATTTTTTTAACCAGCTAAGAAGAGTTCTTTTTTAATGATCAGTTTCTGATGTTACTTTTCAGTGGAAATGTATCCTTGCATCCAGAGAGCACCCCGCCAGTTGTTCCTGGTGGTATTTTAGCTGGTAAGCAAAATGACTGAATTTGCCAGTCTTTCGTGCTTGATCTACCTTTGTATGTTATTGCTTTCAATCATCAGGGAAGACAATTAAAAATGTGTTCGGCACTGTAAAGTCTTTAAGATAAGTAGGATCATGCGTTATTTTATCCTTTTCTTTTTGTTTTTTTTCTTCGTGCTGGTTGATCATTGTACGATCTTTTCCCCTATTTTATTGAATCTGTTTTCAATCCTCAGGGAAGACAATTAAAAATGTGTTGGGCACCTTAAAATCTTTAGGATAGATAGGATCATCCGTTATTTTATCCTTTTCTTTTAGTTTTTTTCTTCGTGTCGGGTGATTTGTACGATCTTTTCCCCTATTGTATTGAATCTACTTTCAATCCTCGGGGAAGACAATTAAAATTGTGTTGGGCACCATAAAATCTTTAGGATAGATTGGATTATACGTCATTTTATCCTTTCCTTTTTGGTTATTTCTTCATGCTGGCTGATCTTCTGTACATATTAGGACCTTCTTTGTGCTGTTATGAAATCTTACCTTATTGATTTAATTTACTGTCTGACTGTGATTGCTTTGGGTAGCAAACATGTCTTGTTTCTTTGGAAGAGTTTATTTTTTCCTTCATTTTTTCTTTTTTATTAAAACACCCTCATATCTAGTTACTGTATCACTGAGTTATGACGGGGATGAATTGCTTGTTTTATGATATAATTTCCGTTTAAGTAATTGGTTTATGCTTTGAGGGGTCGTTTGGTAGTGTATTAGAGAAAATAATGCATGCGTTAGTTTTATGTATTGCTAATACCTTGTTTGGTACACTTTTTAATCATATGTATAACTAATGCTTGTATAGTTATACTCTCTATTGTGTATTGAGGTGTGTATTACACATACCACCATTTTCCATGTTATTAGTAATACAAAGAATTTCAACACATGCATTAACTTAATCAATGACAAAATTACCCTTCAAATCCCTTTAGAACGTTTCCAAGTCCTTTTCCACGATACTTCACTTGTTCTTCTCTACACTTTGCCATGTAAAAGTTTTCTCCACATCTTCTTCCTTTCACTTGGTCAAACATTGTTTGCTTTTTCTACCCTATTTCACAATTTCAGGTATAGTTTTTTCTTTCACCTTTTCTACCCCTATATATTTCTAATGCTGCATACGAGAATGGAGTGGATAATAAAAGACCACATTGCCAGATCTGTGTGTTATTATGGCTGGAGCAAGAATACAATTCGCTGGAAATTGTGACTTTGCTTGATATAGTGATGTACTCACCTATTTGTTTCGCTGGTGTGTTCATAGGTATTGTTGTATGACTTGCTCTTCACACTTGAAAAGTTGTCTGGAGTGTGATGAAGCAATGCTACCAAGTATCTAATTTAATTTGGGGGAAAAATGAGCTAGCGAAGTTTTAAAGGTACAAGAACTTTGTTGCAAAGAAAGTCTGTAAATTAAAGGAAGGTATTTTTGTAAACAAATATTTTTTTTATAGAAATTATGCAAGAGATATTATTTCTAATCACCAAACCAAACAATGTATAAGAAATAATGCCATCATAACTGATAGCAGCATAACTAGTACCAACATTACCAATGCAAGCACTACTAATACACCCTATTCTGCATTATTTTTATACACTCTACCAAACGAACGACCCCTGAATGTTTTACTATATATGATGTTAGGCAATTCTTAAGTACCTCAACTATGAACAGTGCCTTTCAACATTTTACAGTCATTGAAAGCCTTATTAGCTTTGGTTGCTTCTTCTATTATTGTTATTACAGATGAGATGGGGCTGGGAAAGACTGTTGAGCTGCTTGCCTGTATCTTTACACATCAGGTGGCATCATCCTCCGTTGGAAATTTTACTGGTGAATTTCTGTGTGGTGAGGGTCAAAAGAATAGTCTGAAAAGACTGAAAAGAGAGCGTGTGGAGTGTATATGTGGTTCTGTGAGTGAAAGCATCAGATATAAAGGATTGTGGGTTCAGTGTGATGCTTGTGATGCATGGCAGCATGCAGATTGTGTGGGCTACTCTCCTAACAAGAGATATTCAAAATCCAAAGCAATCTTAGATGAACAGAAGACAACTGGTAATATGCGCAAGCATGCTAAACGCAAAAACAATGTTAAAATAGTTGAAATGGAAGACAGCTATATCTGCCAGCGGTGCTCAGAACTGATCCAAGCCTGTGTAGCACCAGTTGCCTCAGGTGCAACTCTTCTTGTGTGTCCAGCTCCTATATTGCCTCAATGGCATGCTGAAATTGTTCGGTATTCTTACTTAGCCTTTCATTTTCCTTGTTCCATTTCAAGCATATCATTTTCCTTAGATTTCCTCAATATTAACTATATAAACCAGTGGACATAGATGTTACCAACTAAAACATTTTCAGACATGTATGTATTATTTGTCATCAAGAGGAGCTATCAGTTATTTTGCCCTTCCAATAGATGTCCTTTTTTTTTTTTGAAAAATTATAATCTCTTGATATAATGTTCAGAACTCTATATATTAAAGATTTTAGAAGATGAACAGTATTGAATTCTGATTACTGAATTTAAACCTTGAGGCAATAGTCTATTGTTGATTTTGTTGGCTGTAAATCAGTTTGCAGATATGTACTAGTATATGTTTTATCATAAAATTAGTTGTTGTTTTTTACTTCTAGTTGCTTTGTTCTCTTTGCATTACTTGACTATATGTTCAGTTAGTAAATAGAACAACCATTTGATATCCGTACATCCTTGCAAAAGTGATCTTTTACCGGAAATATGATCAGAAGTACCGGAGTCCATGATGCATGGTTCAAGAGTATTAGACTGTGAAAGACAAGCAACAAATTACTAGCAATAGATGTATTAGTCTGAGCAACAGAGGCTATTTGTGAGATGTATGCTTGCTTGTTCGACATTTAAGGGACTCACTATATTTTCCTTTAGATGACTGGTTGCTGACATAAGAAAAGTAATCGCTCATCATAAGCATAAAGGGCTAATTGGCCTTATGGGGTTGATGAGTTCACTTTTGTCCTTTAGTTGTCTTGTAGAGAACTCAGTGAAACTTTCTACCTTTTCCTGGGTCCTTAACTTCTGGGATTGATCAGGGGAAACTGTGAAAGAAGGGGCTTTTGTTTCCTTTTCCCTATGGCCTTGTGACTTGTACAGTCACTTGTTGGTTGACTTTACTCTTTTTTTCTAATGTCTCTTTCTCTTATCATGACTAGGAGCAGGTTGTTTTTCATAACAATGTGAAATAGGTTTAGTGTTAGTTTTCTTGCCTTTCTAGGCCACATATGTCAAATTAATTCTATTCTTTATTGAATTTTTATCCAAAGTTGCTTATTTGGATTGCTTACCCATCATTTCTTCCTATTGCTAGTCATACTAGTCCTGGTGCTGTGCGAACATGCATTTATGAAGGAGTGAGGAATAACTCTATATCACAAACACCCTTGCCAGATATAAATGAACTTCTCAGTGCCAACATTGTTTTGACAACATATGATGTACTGAAAGAGGACTTGTCGCACGACTCTGACAGGCATGAAGGTGATCGTCGAGCTCTGAGATTTGAGAAAAGGTATTCTTCAGCCTCCAATTTCCTTTTCTGTTTTATCATTATGTCAGCTCTTAATGCTAAAATCAATGCATCACTGCAAAATTCTGCATGATGCTACAGTAAAAAATGATGCTCGAGTCTAGCTTCGGAAGTGTTACTGGTTCTGTTATTAACTCAAACGTATGTTTTATGGATCTACAACCTTGTCACTCCTTACCAGAGCAGAATCCTCGTTCTCTTTGAGTGATTGAACTCAGTAAGTCCTATCTGTTTGGATTTGGAGAGACATGGTTATGATGTTGAATTTTTGGTTAGTTCCTGAATGTGTTCATCTTACTATTGTAAAAGTGACCAATGCTTCCCTTGTTTGCTTCTTGTGCACTATCTGTCTGGTGCTTGTCCCCTGTGCTTATCTTTTATTTGCTCCGTGACAACTTCTGAAGATTATATGACTGACTATTACATGGATCAGGTTATTGGCTCTGAAACTCTGAATGGTAGGCATACCGATTTATTTTCTTAATTTTGTACATCTTTTTGTTGTTAGGACCTTGGCCCTAATTCAACTCCAAAAACTAGCTCAAGAAGTGAGGATTCCCCAAGGCATATTAAAGAGAGCACCCATCCCCGTATAAGGTGATGTGGCTCTTCAACCCCCCACCAACCCCCCACCAACCCCCACCCCCATGCCTAGGGCCGGATATCTGGAGCGTGGCAATTTAATATGGGGATCCAACATCAGATAACAAGAATTGAGATGGGTACTTCTCTTATACCAGTTATAGACCTTGGACCTAACTCAACTTCAAAAGCTAGCTCAAGAGTCTTATGATTTTTTTTTGATCGGATATTGTCCTTAATTTTCTTTTGCTGGACTATGTTATTGTGAATTGGAAGAGACATAAGAGAAATCTCAACTCGATTATTCTCTCAAGCTATTGGGTTTAAATAACTAAGTTTATATGTCCTAAAAGGAAAGGAAATCAATACAAATCAATATCTAATTATTACCTAATTATAATAGGAGTAAATCAAGTTACGTACTATATTTACATATGCTATAGAATGTTCATAAGATTCTAACGCTCCCCTTTAAGTTGGTGCATACAAATTATATGTACCTGCATACAAATTATATGTACCAAGCTGATCACTTGACCGCACGAACCTTGTGACGATATCTCCTGAAAGTTAACTTTTCTGTGAAAAAATGACAATCAATCTCTATGTGTTTGGTTCTCTCGTGAAATGCCGGATTCGATGCAATGTGAAGTGCAGCTTCATTATTGCACACGGGTTCCATTTCTTTAGTATCTCCAAATTTCAACTCCGTCAGTAGTTGCTTGATCCATATGAATTCACATGTTGCCACAGCCATAGCCCGATATTCTGCTTCTGAACTTTATCTAGCAACCTCATTTTGTTTCTTACTTTTCCAAGACACCAAATTTTCCTAACTAGAAAACAGTATCCCAAGTGGATGTTTAGTTAAAGGGTGGCCTTGCCTAATCTGCATCTGAATATCCAACAATTTTCTCATGTCCTCGAACTTCTTAAAGTAGTCCTTTCCTCGAAGAAGATTTTATGTATCGAAGAATGTGGATAACTGCATTCCAGTGACTGTCACAAGGAGAATTCAAGAACGGACTTACAACACTAACCACGAAGGTAATATTAGGTTGAGTCACTGTCATAATTCAATTTTCCTACTAGCCTTCTATATCTTTCAGGATCGCTAAGAGTGATATGGTTGGAGCTTAACATTTGGATCCATTGTAGAATCAATAGACCTTTAATCTGTCATTCTTGTCTCCTCAAGAATATCAAGTGCATACTTTCTCTATGAAATAGCAATTCCTGATTCGGATTAAGCAACCTCAATGTCCATGAAGTACTTCAATCGACCAAGATCCTTAGTCAAAAAGTGCTGAAAAGGTGATGTTTCAATTTGGTAATTCCCTCATCATCATTACTTGTGATAACTATGTCATCAACGTACAACACCAAATACAAGTATAAACCTGGAGCAGCAGAGTGATAATAAAACACAGAATGATCAGCTTCACTTCTCACCGTGCCAAACCATGCTTGAGGAGACTGCTTTAGGCTATAGAGTGCTCGTTGTAATTTGCACACTATCTTACTAGACTCTCCCTGAGCAACTAAACTAGGCAACTACTTCATAAACACCTCATCTTGGAGGTCTCCATGAAGAAAAACATTTTTAATATTCAACTGGTAGAGAAGCCATTGGCGAACAACTGCCATAGATAAAAAAGGGGCAAATTGAAGCAATCTTAGCCACAAGAGAGAATGTATCACCATAGTCAAGACCAAACATCCGTGTATAATCTTGGCCACTAGTCGATCAATTAGGCGATCAATTTGTCCATGAGGGCCAACCTTCGTTGTATATACCCTACGACAGCCAATTGTAGACTTACCTGGAGGTAGGGGAACAAGGTCCTAAGTACCACTAGAGTGCAAGGAAGACATTTTCTCAATCATAGCTTGTTGCCAGCTGGATGAGATAGAGCTTCTCCTGTAGTCTTAGGAATAGACACAAATGACAGTGATGATACAAAGGCAGAATGTGTCAGTGACAATCGATGATAGCTCAAACAAGTATAGATAGGATGAGGGTTACGAGTAGAGCGATTACTTTTTCGAGTGGCGATGGAAAAACACTGTGTAGAAAAGTCCTCAGTAGGCAAGAATTCTGGTGATGTGCGTGAATCATGTGGACGTGGATGACGATGATAAGTCAATAGCGGTGGAAGTGTAGTGGTGGAAGATGGAGTTGTAGAAAGTGATGTGGAAGGATAGACTATGGTAGAATCTCCAAAAGATGGGACTGGTAGAACCTTGGAAATGCCTAACTGTTTAGCAAGGGAGGATGTAAAGTAGGGTTGACATTCAAAGAAAGTAACATCAGCAGACATAAGGTATTGCTAGAGGTAAGGTAAGAAACATCAATATCCCTTATGTACCCCTGAATAATCGAGAAAGACACATTTAGAAGCATGAGAAGCTAATTTGTCATTTCCTGGTGTGAGGATATGGACAAAACATGTGCTTCCAAAGACATGCGGTGGAACAGAAAACAAGGTTGACTTGGAAAACAAAACAGAGTGTGGAACCTAATTTTGAATAGCAGAGGAAGGCATACAGTTAACCAGATAACAAGAGGCGAGCACTGTATCTCTCTTAAAATGCAATGGAACATTTGCTTGTATGAGAAAGGTGCATGCAACCTCAATAATATGCTTATTTTTTCTCTTCGCTACCCTATTTTGTTGTGCAGTATAAGGGTGCCATGGGAAGACAAACTATTGAAATTGAGATGATAAATATTCATGTGCATTATCACTATGAAAAATGTGAATGGAAACACTGAACTGAATTTGTATTTCAGCACAAAAAGTTTGAAATATGCAAAATAATTCAGAATGATTTTTCATTAGGAAAATCCAAGTACACCTTGAGTAATCTTCAATGGAAGTAACAAAATACTTAAATCCTAATGTAGAACTAACGCTACTAGGACTCTAAATGTCTAATGAACTAAATGAAAAGATGACTCTGCACGATTATTAGGATTGCGTGGAAAATGTAGCTCGGGTGTGCTTCCTTAATTGCCACGGCTCACAATCTAACTTAGACAATTTAGACAACTAGGTACTATCTTATGAAGTTTGGATAAACTAGGATGTCCCAATCGTCTGTGGATTAAATCTGGAGAGTCGAAGATCGAACAAACTATAGTGGACTTGTGGCAATTAAGGTAATAAAGTCTACCAAACTCACGCTCTTCGCCAATCATCCTCCCTGTACTGAGATCCTGTATAACAAAGCAGTCACTAAAGAATGAGACGAAACAGTTTAAAGACTTAGCCAAACGACTGATTGACAAAAGGCTAAAAGGACAATTAAGGACAAAAAGAACATTATTCAGAGTCAATGGGAGTAAGGATTGGTTTGACCAACTCCGATTGCCCTAGTCCGAGAACCATTAGCTAATGTAACAGTGGGAAGGGATCGAGAGTAACTAATATTAATTAATAAAGATTTGTTCCCAAAAATTTGGTCAGAAGCACCTAAGTCCATTACCCAAGGGCCAAAGTGTTGTGGACTGGGAGATACAAGCAAAAGGATTACTGGTCTGAGCAACGGAAGTTATTGATGGAGATGTCTACTCACTCGCTTGATACTAAAGAAAGTCATTGTATTCTACTTTAGATAAAGAGAAAAGTTGATTGGTTGGATTACCAATGGGTTTAGTCTGAGCAGCAGGAGCATTCTTTGGTCTACCATGGAGAGAGTAGCAAATATCACGGGTATGACCCAATTTGTTACAATAGCTGCACCTTGGCCGAGGTTTCCCATAGTGACTTCCATGTCGATTTCCAGTTTGAAATGCTGGAACAGAGGACTCTGCGTGTGTCACGGGGTGACTAGACGATGTAGATGGTGCAACTAATCACAACAATTGAGCGAATAGGTCATCCATAGCAGGAACAATGGGGCTCACCAAAATTTGATCTCACATTGAGTCAAGATCAGATGGAAGTCCAGCAAGTGTAACAACTAAAAACATCTTCGCATGTTGCTCCAATTGTTTTTCAACACTTGAAGTAGTGGGCATCAACTCAGTGAACTCTTCCATAACCACTTGAACTTGTCCAAGATACGTAGACATATCCGAATCTTGCTTTTTAATATTAGTCAATTGAGAAATAACATTATAAAAATGAGATGTCATTTGTGTATAGCCCACAAGCCTTTTTCCAAACCAAGAAGCAAGTTTGGAATGGTCAGAATAGCGACATCAACTTTGAATCAATAGATTTCCATAATGGACTGCACAATTGAGCATCAAGCTTCTCCCATTTGTCCTTATCTTTTTCATCAACATCGTTAGCCTATTTAACTTAGTGGTCTTGAACTCTTTGTCTCTTGCACCATAGCTGAACAGAGGAAGACCAAGATAAGTAGTTCACACTACCTATCAAGGGTTCAGTGGTGATGGAGTGGTTCGGGTTGCTGGAAACCATATGTTTATTGAAAATGTATGAACTGAGGGACATAATTTAGATGTAAGATGTTACCTGAATCTGGAAAAATCTGCAATTGCAGGAATCTGGAAGCAAAAAGCTGACTGGAATTCGAATCTGGGGAAAAAAAAATCTGCAATCGTAGGAATCTTGAAGCAAACAATTGACTAGAATTTGGAAAAAAATGAACTGGGCAATTTTGTCTACTGGAATTTGAAAAAAATCAGATCTGTCTATCGGAATTCGGCAACTCTGATCGGTGTGTGAGACGGCTGGTGGTGGCAGAGCTGATTGGGTTTTGCTCGCGCCGGTGGTCGAAGTCTCGTGGTGGTGTTTTGATCACAACACCTCCGAAAATAGAGATTTGTACGGACATCCAAGAAAAATAGATGAAAAGAATGGGTTTGAAATTTCTTTTCTGCTAGAATATGAGTAGGAATAGGACTAGTATATAAAATCCTACTTGGAAAAGGATTTTAATGTAGTGCCTATAAATAGGGTCCGGATGTACTCATGTAAACACACAATTTTAATAATATTTTTCTCTGTTATTTCTCACATGGTATCAGAGCATTGGTGAGAAACGTCAGAAAAGAAACCTCAGTCTCAGTGCATCAATTTCCAGTGACTGATTTGTGGCATTTTCTGTTTTGTGGGTTGTGTGCAAAATGCAACACCAAGAGGATCGGAAAGCTCAGGCGACAAAAAACCCGACCAAAACCGCTGGAAAAATATCAGCCACGCGCTTTTTGAAATCTGTAATTCCGGCGAGATTTGTTTCACGCGTTGATGCATGAGCCCATCTCCGGTTGAATTTTTGAGTTCCTTTTTTTGTTGGTGCTGCCGATCTATTTCGACTCCGACGAGTTGATTCCGCCAAGTCTTTTCAGATTTCGATCGTCGGAACTTAATTCCAGCGACTTTATTTTTTTTCAGCGAATTTCAGACATCAAGATTTTGTTTCTTGGTGTTTCCAAGTCAAAATTCCCAAGATGTCTTTTAGGTATGATATTTTTGGCTCCAAAAATAATGGAATTGGAAATTCAAGTCCTATGATCACTTTCGAACCTTTGATGGGAAGTTTAAATTATTTAGCCTAGGCTTCCTCGGTTGAGTTGTTGTGCAAAGGTCAAGGTGTCCAAGATCACTTAAAGATCAAGGCTAGTGTGGTAGATGAAAATGCAAAATCTAAACGCAGAAGATGCAAAAACCAAAGAACAATGGGAGAAAGTTGATGCTCAATTATGTAATCTTTTATGGCGATCTATTGATTCCAAGTTGATGCCCTTGTTTCGCCCACTCCAGCCGTGTTATTTAGTTTGGGAAAAGGCTCGGGCTTTATACATTAATGACATATCACGTTTTTATGATGCAATCTCGGATGACCAACTTGAAGAAACAAGAATCCGATATGTCTACTTACTTGGGACAAGTACAATCAGTCATGGAAGAATTTGATATATTGATGCCCGTCAGTATGGATGTGGAAAAACAACAAGTACAGACAAATGTGGTTTTTAGTTCTTGCTGGACTTTCTACTAACCATGATGCAGTACGTGATCAGATTTTAGCAAGTCCTACTGTTCCTCCAATTGATGAGTTATCCTACGGTTCCTCCAATTGATGAGTTATTCTCTCATCTGCTTCGTCTTGCTGCGCCTCCCAGTCACAAAGTAATTTCATCACCCACTGTTGACTCCTTTATTCTTGCATCTCAAACCATAGAAAAACGAACACATCAGCCTATGGAAAATTATTGAGGAGGAGGTCGTTCTGGAAAATCTCGATCGAAGTGTAGTTATTGTCATAAAGTTGAACACACTCAGGATATGTGTCATAGTTTGCATGGTCCACCACCCAGTTATGATCCTATTGCTGTAATGGAATATAATGAGTTCCTTCGGAATCGAGCAAGTAAGCAGACATCTCCACAACCTAATCGACCATCCAATAATGCTCATATTGCCCAAACAGAATATGATGAGTTCCTAGTATCGAGCAAGTAAGCAGACATCGCCACAAGTAGCCTCGGTTGCCTAACCTGATGCTTTTATTGCTAATCGTTTTGCTTGTGTTTTACAGTCTAGTACTCTTGGATCATGGGTCGTTGACTCAGGTGCTTCTGATCATATTTCTGGTAACAAATCAGTTTTGTCTAATATTGTTTATTCACTCACAATCTCTTCCTGCTATTACTTTAGCCAATGAGATCTGATAAAACCAAAATGAGTTGGACAAGCCAAAACCGTATCTTCTGTCACTCTAGACTCTGTTCTTTATATCCCTGGTTGTCCTTTTAATCTTGCATCTGTTAGTCGTTTGACATGTGCCCTTATTTTAGCATAACTTTTTTTGATGATTCTTTTCTAATGCAGGATCGTAGTATGGGATAGACGATTGGCACATGACCTGAATCACAAGGCCTTTACCATTTTACCTCTTCAAATTCCTTCACAGCATGCTCCGTTACAGACCCTCAAGACCTAATTCACAAACATTTGGGACATCCGAGTCTATCCAAGCTACAAAAAATGGTTCCTAGTTTGTCTAGTTTATCCACATTAGATTGCGAGTCATGTTAACTTGGGAAACACATCCGTGCTACTTTTTCATGTAGCATTGAGAGTCGTTCAGAGTCTATTTTCTCATTAGTTCATTATGATGTTTGGGTCCTAGTAGAGTCAATTCACCCTTAGGTTTTTGTTATTTTGTTAGTTTCATCGATGATTTTTCAAGATGTACTTGGGTTTTCTTAATGAAAGATTGTTCTGAGATATTTTCTATATTCACAAGTTTTTGTGCTGAAATACAAACTAAATTTGGTGTTTCTATTTGTACTTTTTGTAGTGATAATGCCTTAGAATACTTATCCTCTCAATTTCGGGAGTTTATGTCTCATCGAGGAATTATTCACCAGACGTCTTGTCCGTACACCCCTCAATAGAACGGTATAATAGAAAAGAAAAATAGACATCTTCTCGAGACATCCCATACTCTTCTCATTGAATCCCATGTTTTGCTGCATTTTTGGGGCACTGCAATCCGCACATCTTGCTATCTAATTAATTGAATGCCATCATCTTCCATTCAAAATCAGGTTCCCCATTCCATATTGTTTTCATAGTCACCTCTCTACTCTATCAACCCTCCCCTCCCCCCCCAGTCTTGGGCGCACATGCTTTGTTCATAACTTAGCCCATCAAAAATATAAATTAGCCCCTCGTGCTCTCAAGTGTGTCTTCCTTGGTTACTCTCGAGTTCAAAAAGGGTGTCGTTATTCACCAGATCTTCATCACTACCTTATGTCCGCTGATGTCACCTTTTTTTAATCTAACCTTACTATACATCTTCTGATTATCTTGATATTTCGGAGGTCTTACTCGTATCTCCAGATTTACCTGTACCAACCTTTGAGGAATCAATAATTACTTCTATTTCTCCAGCTGCAATGTCACAACTTCTGACTTATCATCGTCGTTCATGTTCAATATTAGTCTTGGACAATTCATGTTATGTGCCAGACACTGTTCTTACTGCGGACTTGCCTCCTCTTGGCCAATCAGTTGCACTTCAAAAAGGTATACGTTCAACTCGTAATGCTAATCCACATTATACTTTCTTGAGTTATCATCGTCTATCATCACTCCATTATGCTTATGGATCATCTTTGTCCTCTATTTTCATCCCTAAGACTATAAGTGAAGCACTTTCTTATTTAGGATAAAAGCGGGCTATGATAGATGAGATGTCTGCTTTACATACGAGTGGTACTTGGGAGCAGGTAAATCTACTGTTGGTTGCCGTTGGGTTTATGCAGTCAAAGTTGGTCCAGACGGTCAGGTTGATTGGCTTAAGGCTCGCCTTGTTACCAAAGGATACACCCAAATATGTGGGCTTGATTATAGTGACACTTTCCCTCCCGTGGCTAAAATAGCCTTTGCTAGTCTTTTCTTATCTATTGCTGCTGTTCATTGTTGGCCTTTTTATTAGTTGGACATTAAGAATGTTTTTCTGCACAGTGATCTTGAGGAAGAAGTCTATATGGAGTAACCACCTGGTTTTGTTGCCCAGGGTGAGTCTAGTAGCCTTGTATGTCAATTGCGTAGGTCACTCTATGGTCTAAAACAGTCCCTTCGAGCCTGGTTTGGAAAGTTTAGCACAGTAATTCAACAGTTTGGCATGATTCGTAGTGGAGCTGATCACTCAGTGTTCTCTCGGCATTCTAAACCAAATCTGTGTATTATTGGTGGTTTATGTTGACGATATCGTTATCACCGGCAATGATCAAGATGGTATCACTAAGTTGAAGCAACTTCTTTTTCAGCATTTTCAGACTAAAAACCTCGACAGACTAAAATATTTTCTAGGTATTTAGGTTGCTCAGTCCAGATCAGGTAATGTTTTTTCTCAACGCAGGTATGCCTTAGACATTCTTGAAGCGACAAGAATGATAGGATGTAGACCCATTGACACTTGTATGGATCCAAATGCTAAACTTCTGCCAGGACAGGGGGAGTCACTCAGTGATCCTGAAATCTTTCGGCGGTTGGTTGAAAAGTTGAATTATCTCACAGTGACTAGACCTGACATATCCTTTTCTGTGAGTGTTGTAAGTCAGTTTATGACTTCCCCTGTGATAGTCATTGGGATGCAATTGTTTGTATTCAGTGATATATAAAGTCAGCTCCAGGTAAAGGACTACTCTTCGAGGGTCAAGGTCATGAGCATATTATTGGATATACAAATGTTGATTGGGCAGGATCACCCTTTTGATAGACGCTCTACGTACGGATATTGTTTTTTAGTAGGAGGTAATTTGGTGTCCCGGAAGAGTAAGAAACAAAGTGTGGTTGCTCGATCTAGTGCAGAAGTAGAATATCGAGCAATGGTTGTAGCAACTTGTGAGCTAGTTTGGATTAAACAGTTGTTGAGAGAATTAAAAGTTGCAAAAACGGGTAAGATGAAACATGTGTGTGATAATCAAGCAGAGCTTTATATCGCATCAAATCCAGTGTTTCATAAGAGGACTAAACACATAGAGATTGATTGTCACTTTGTCAGAGAAAAGATGATCTTAGGAGATATTGATATCTTCACCAAGTCCCTCACCGGTCCTTGGTCCTCGTATTAATTACATTTGTAACAAGCTAGGTAATATGACTTGTATGCACCAGCTTGAGGGGGAGTGTTAGAATATGAGTAGGATAGGAATAGTATATAAAATCCTACTTGGAAAAGGATTATAATGTAGTGTCTATAAATAAGGTCGGGATGTAATTATGTAAACACACAATTTCAATAGTATTTTTCTCCATTATTTCTCACATCTTCCAAGGTTGTTGGCCTTAACCATGCTCTGATATCATGTGAATTGGAAGAGAAAACTCACCTTGATTATTCTCTCAAGCTATTGGGGTTTAAATAGCTAAGTTTACATGTCCTAAAAGGAAAGGAAATCAATACAAATAAATACCTAATCAATACAAATCAATATCTAATTAATACCTAATTATAGTAGGAGTAAATCAAGCTACCTACTATATTTACATATGCTTTAGATTAGTCATAGGATTCTAACAGTTATTAACTTCAACCATTTTCTCTAAAGAGTTCTCTATTGCAAAGTTTTTTGGCGGGTCGCTTTCTTTTGAAAGAGAGGCATTAGTTTCATGTTTGATGATAATGACCGCGGACGTGTGGTTGCAAACGATCATATGCAACTAGCGCTTTGTGATCCTTTTCCAGATCGATGTGAACTTTGAAACTATCGCAGGACGTTTCAAAGCTTGTACTATTTGGAAAATTTAAGGCTTTCAGTGTGAGGAGATGGACGGATATTCTTTGGACAATAAATTTTTTCCATGTTTTCCCTTAATGTTTAGGAGATGTCTGAAGCCATTACTTGTCAAATTTCAATCTCCTTTTATACTTCTTTGATCTCTTCTGTTCTTTTCTCTGGGAACTTGGTGGAAAGCAACATAATGCTCTCAAAAATGCTATCATCCTTGTTTAGTGGATCACAGGTATGTGTTTTGTTCAGGCCATGATCCCCAGACAATCTTGCTTGAAAGTAAGGTACTGTTCAGGCTAATAGATCTTTGAAGAGGTGATTATGTACACGTCTGGCTTGGAACTTTCACTCCGTATAGATATTCTTGAGTGATGATCATAGTGCTGGTTTTTGGTCTCATGGCCTTGTCATCCAGGACCAATTTATGCTAGGAAATCTAACTAGATTGCTGCCTTGGTCTACTTTACCTCATCTTTTGGCCTTCATTTTTCTTAGATCGAGGATAAATCTCCGGTGTTTCATGTTGCAGATATCCTGTTGTACCTACCCTATTAACCAGAATATTATGGTGGAGAATATGTCTGGATGAAGCTCAAATGGTGGAGAATAATGCTGCTGCTGCAACTGAAATGGCCCTAAGACTACACGGAGTTCATCGATGGTGCATTACAGGGACTCCCATACAAAGGAAACTCGATGATTTGTTTGGCCTTCTGAGATTCCTCAATGCAAGTCCCTTTAATACTTTTAGGTGGTGGACCGATGTTATATGTGATCCTTATGAGGTTTGTGCCCTGGCCCTCCTTAGCAATCATTAGATGTACTATTTACTGCAATTGATGCTTATAAGTTCACTTATCTTTCTGTCCTCTTTTCCCCTTTCTCACTCCCTCTCAGAAATCTCTCTTCTTTTCCAGAGAGGAGATTCCAGAGCAATGGTTTTCGCACATGATTTCTTTAAGCGCCTGATGTGGAGGTCATCAAAGGTGCATGTGGCCGATGAACTGCAACTTCCGCCTCAAGAAGAATGTGTCTCTTGGCTTTCTCTTTCACCAATTGAAGAGCACTTTTATCAAAGGCAGCATGATACGTGTGTGAATGATGCTCGTGAACTTATTGGAAGTTTCAAAAATGATATATACAGGAGAAAAATATCTGGTTGTTAGATGTCTTCTTTTCTTCATAATACTATTGAAAACAATGTATTCTGAGATTTACTTCACTTGCAGGTTCCCAATTGGAAGATGCTGCATCTGATGTTGTTATCACCAATATAGAAGCTGCCAAGCTCTTTAACTCACTTCTAAAACTACGCCAAGCCTGTTGCCACCCTCAGGTTGGGAGCTCTGGGTTGCGGTCTCTACAACAGTCTCCCATGACTATGGAGGAGATCCTGTCGGTAAGTTATTAGTCAGGGCCAGAAAACTGTTCTTTCCTTAAAAGTTGTTTCCAGTCAAACGTGCATATAAAAAGTAGTTTTTGTAGGTTCTGGTGAGTAAGACTAAGGTAGAAGGAGAGGAAGCCCTCCGGAGATTGGTTGTTGCTATGAATGCACTGGCGGGTATTGCTATAATTAATCAAAATTATTCCCAAGCTGTATCATTGTACCAAGAAGCACTGGCTTTAGCAGAAGACCATTCTGAAGATTTCCGATTGGATCCTTTGTTGAACATTCATATAACACATAATCTTTCTGAGGTACTCCCAGTCGGTTCTGACAGTTCGCAGAAGCTTGAATGTGCACCTGCAAGCGCAAGAGATAAAGTATCCAACATAGAAGATGCTGAAGAAAGCGATAAAGTTGCTCTATTCAGTGAAGACAAAGCTAAGGAAAAAAGCATGTTATTGCCCAACTCTAATGATCCATCCAACTTAATGTCAAATTCACTGGCAAACGATTCTGTTGATGAAAATTCTGACACTAGGTTAAATTTTTTTTCCAAATGTACAATGACAACAGCATGTGAAAAGTTGAAGGAAAAATTCCTATCTGCTTTTAATTTGAAGCTGGCTGGGGCCCAACAAGAGTTCAAAAAGTCATATGATCAGGTAATTTTCAGGATAGGGCTTCATAGATGTGAAAAACCTTTGGTTATACGTATTGTTTTGAACAGGCCTCAAAGATATTCAGCCTGAAAAGTCTCCCAGTGAAAAAAGGAACTATCTGTTCCAGCCAACAGCTGAAAAAGAAAATATCTATTGCCACCAACAGCTTAAGCTTTTACATTAAGGAGTAGTTTTGAAGACAATTTGAATAGACCAAGCAATACAACATCTTTTTTTCAAAATAAAGACTAATAATTGATTAGTATTTCGATATTAGATGTTTCATTTTTCATATTTAGGAGTATCATCAAAAACTGTGAAGCGTCAATATGCCAAAAGAATCTAATTTTAGTGTGAGTACTGGTGTTGTGAGACCAATTAGTCCATGTGTTCTTAGAAGACAGTTCTGACTTTGTTTACGGTCATGATAATCTACTAACTGAAGTGCCTGAATGTCTTGAGTTTATACGCCTCAATTGTTTCTTATTTCTATTTGTACTTGGTCTCTGTCTTTATACAAACTTTGCAAGTTCCACTTAGACTTCCTTGTATCTTATGTTTGAAGGTATGTAATGCATTCAGTGACAGAAAGAACCAGTATACTGCTTGGTGGCTGGAAGCTTTGCATCATATCGAGCAAAACAAGGACTCCTCAAATGAATTGATCAGGAAAATAGGAGAAACTGTTTCTGGGACTCTGAACACCTCTAGGGCATCAAAAATTGCTTCCTGGTTGGTAGCGGATTTATTCTTTACTCTAGGGTCTTTTCATGTCCATCAAATGATTTGCTATTATTTGGCAACTAGTTGATGGCAATGCTGTGAAGGACACATGCATTGTCATCCTTATTGCAGTTTGAAGAGTTACAACTTCTTGTATCTCTTACGGATTCTTTGTTGTGATCAACTCTATTGTTGTTTTATATGTAACTATGGTCCCAAGTTTGTTTCAAAGTAGTTTCTTTTCCTGGGATCATCTTCTCTAGTGCTGTCTTATTTGGCAGAATGGTCGGGTAAACACATAAATTGTTTTGTTGAATCAGTAGCTAAGGTTTTGTTTGCTAAGTATCTGACACTAGATATGCTGTAAATGTTGAACAAATGTCTACATTGCTCATCTTGTATCCAATTTGTGTCCAACCCCTCACCAGGGTGCAATTATGTGTGATAGGTAAGTTCTACAAAACTATTATAAAACCAACAACATTATATTGTAGAGATGCGGATGCTAAGATGAATGTGTGGTCATAAAAGATTAGACAAGATAAAAAATGACTACAGGGCCAAAAGTGCAAGTAGCACACATTGAGGATAAAATACGGGAAGGTCGCTTGAGATGGTTTGGTCATGCCTAGTGTCGATCAACAAATGCACTGATCCGTAGTTGTGATGGTGAGTGGAAGTGTTAAAAGGCGAAGAGATAGACCTAAAATCACATGGAAGGAAGTTGTATTGAAAGACTTACAATCTCATTGAATTAATGCAGACTTAGCTAAAGATAGGGCAACAATGGAAGAGAAGATCCATTGAAGTGATACCTAATAGTTGGGGATATGTTTTAGTCTTGTTAGTATTAGTATTCCCATTTTGGACCTATTGCTTTTCTAGGGGTAATTTTGAACTTGTCGTATATTTATATGTCAATGAGAATATAGAGGACTTTGGAATGGAGGGGCTTACAGATGGTTAAGCAATGGAGGGATACAACAGGTGGGGTGGCCTTGGAAACAGATTCGGAAGACCATAATCCCTTTCAAATTACATGATTTGCCAGGCTGATAGCTAATAAAGCATGTCTTATCCATGAGAATCTGCAAAGAATGGGCTGGCAAATGAACTCCAGGTGTTCTCCATGCAATAGGGCCCGGGAAGACAATAGTCATCTGTTTCTGCACTGCAGAGCGACTGATCAACCGTGGCAATGTTTTGACCTTGGGGAAAGTGAATTGGGTGATGCCAAGGAGCACTTTGGATTTACTAAGGTGGTGGAGGGCTATTCCAGTTTGCATCTGGTTGACTCTTTGGAAAGGAAGAAATGCTAGGTGTTTTGATGACAAATACAGTTCTTTACTGAAGATTAAGCTTCAATCTATTTTGTCTTTTCATTTCTGGTGTAGAGAATTTTTTTGTAATAGAATCAGTCTTCATTACAGTTTTTGGAGTCCTTGTAGATAGGAAAGGATAGTAGGACTCATTGATCTCTTTTATTAATTTGGATGCCAGTACAGAGTTTTGTGTTGATGAATATACTGTTACCTTCCTCGAAAAAATATAAATAAAAATAGAGGACTTCTGATATTAATATTATTGTTAAAAAAAAAAGGGCAGCCCGGTGCAATAAAGCTTCCGCTATGCGCAGGGTCCGGGGAAGGGCCCGACTACAAGTCTCTATTATTTATATATATTTAACTTATTTTTTACTTTTATCTTAATTTGGTATGATGATGACATAAATTGAGCTTAAATAAGAACATGGTCAATGAGGTTCATATATACGAGCCCAACTTGTTTGGGAACTGACTTTGAAGACTTCGAAGGTTGAGCACTGCACTGCATCATGTATAAAGTTTGGTACTGACAGATGCACAATATAAGCTGCCCTTTTGTGTTGTGAAACCACAACTGTAACAGATCTGTTTGTGGTTTTGAGGCTTAATGTATGGTGTCAAAGTAGGTAGCAGTTCAGACATTCTGTTTTGAGCACGTAACTTATGAGCCACTTGTAAGGTTGAGCACGGGACAGGGCTTCACTTTGTAATCTAGTTTGCAACAGGAGTTGTCATTGTTTGAGGTAGGGCTTGTAAACATAATGCAGTTGTACGGATGGGTGAAGGACCATAAAATCGAGTCATAAGTTGCACTGGTTGGTCTCCAACCAAGCTAGTCAACTCAGACCACAGGGCCAGCATGTAAAGATATGGATCTGCTAGTCTCCTTTCTTTTCTCTTGCAAGGTGGAAAAATCAAGCAGCTGCAGTAGCACTAAATCTAGGATTTATACAAAGAACCCCTTTTCTCTTTCAGTTTTCCATGAAGCTCAAAACTAGACTAGAGGGGCGGAAACAGAGAATAGTCTCTAAAGTTTGGGGTTTCACTCGAAATGGTCCATAATGTTCAAGGGTGAAGCACTAATTGTCCTCCAAGTTTTCAGAAGTGGTATACTGGATAATTTAATCAAACCAATGCATGCCATCTATATCTAACGGCACAAATTAGAGAAGAAGTAAAAGAGAACGTCCCATAAGTTTGCGTCTTTACTCCCTCTAGTATAAATAGAAGGACTAATAGTCCTTCCCAAGTTTTCAAAAGTGGTGCACATGGAGTGTAGCTCAACATAGTACGTCTTTATCTGGAGAAATTTTGTATTATCTCCTAAACTTTCTAGATTTATGCAAAAATAACCTGATCATTTCTCTTCTATAGCGGATTATGCCCGATCTCAAACTATGAGATTAACTCAATGGAGAAGTTTGTGAGCAACAAAGGAGTTTCAGCTGAAGAGCGAAGGAGAATCATGCCCTTTGATTGTTTATAAAGCCTTCTGAAGCTTCAGGAATTTGAGTACATTGTGTATGGAGATTGCGCATGATTTGTTATGTTAAATGTAGACTTATACCATTGGGTTGGACTAAATGTGCACTGATGTTGAGAACTTAGAATACTCGTAGTCCTCCAGCTTTTGTGAGGTGCCACTTTTGTGTGATACCAAAACTTAAGTGACAGAGTTGAGATTATTATCTCAGAAATAAGTTGGCAGCTCTATGGGGTGGACAAACTTTTCATCACGTGTCTAACCTTTTCAAGTGCTGAACTCTAATTTTTTGATTACTCTGGTCGAACTCCACTTTTGAAAACCTGATCTGTAACTGTTGGAAAAACAAGAACTCCTGTTTTACTAGAAAAAGAAAAAGATATTAGGGTGAATTACTTGACCTCCCTGTGGAATTATTCAAATCAACTAGAGCATGCCTCTAGTTGACGTGATTACACAAAGTTACAAACCCCCCATTTCCATTAACCTCAGTTAATTGACAATGATGTCACCAAAAATTTCAAAAATTTTATGGATTTTCCCTCCAATTTTATTCTGTTTATGTAGTAGATATAGTAAATGAAAATAAAAATGTGAAGGTTGTCTTTAGCCTCTATTGGATCAATCACTCAATCCATCCTACTTTCTGTCTAACTGGACCACCATTACTGCCTGCAGCCTCTCCCTTCACCTCTCTATCTGGCGAACCACTCTCACGCTTCTCTTCCTTCTCCCCTACCTAAGCCAAACTATCTCTTCTTCCATCCCAGTTGTCCACCATCTCCCCTCGTAACAAGCCCCATTAGCCTTGTCTCCTTCTCAGTTGACCAACCAGCCCCATTCCAAACTTTCCTCTTTCTGGCTTGCAAGTCCTTCTCTTCCTTACTCAATGCCATAAACTCCCCTTGTTTTCCAGTTTCCATGCCCCTCCACCTCCTTTGTCATTCCACTGCGACCCCCTTCAGTTATCCCTCCGTGTTCTTCCTAGCCCACTCTTATTCCCCTTCCTCTTTCCTGAACCATATTTTTTCCTCTTTATACCCAGT
Organism: Capsicum annuum; assembly: GCF_002878395.1. Taxonomy (NCBI): domain Eukaryota; kingdom Viridiplantae; phylum Streptophyta; class Magnoliopsida; order Solanales; family Solanaceae; genus Capsicum; species Capsicum annuum. Next base: position 146,687,628 of record NC_061113.1, read on the forward strand.
CCACTGTAACCCCGTCCTTCTTGTCTCAACCTACACATCTACTCATATTACATTGTTCAATTTTTCTGTTCTTTTTTCGTTTTCCAAATTTGCCGCAACAGTACATGGAAAGTTTTGTTAAATTAGCTTCAGATTTAACACTGTTAGCTTGTGCCATGAGAGAGGGAGTTCATATTTTTTTCAAGTTAAAGGGGAGGTTGAAAATTTGTTTTTTTTTTCAAATTGGAGGGTCGATATTCCTTTTATAATAGTGGTTTCCGGGCCAGCTTTCGCGTACCTCGACTAAATTCACGAGCTACTTTCCACCTCCCACCAACAACAAATATCTGGTAACTTTGTCCACCAAGTCTAGGATAGATGGGAAGCATCACCTAGTGTGTTCTTGTCTCTGCTGGGATTTGAACCTAAGACCTTAGGTTGATAACCCACTTCATTGACCACTAGGCCACACCCTTGGGTTCAATTGGAGGGTAGACACTAGCTTCAAAAGTAGGAGAGTATCTAAGTAATTTGCCTGAGATTACATTATTGAAAGTAAGCAATTTGACTAGTTTCTAAGAAGTCCTTTTGCTAAAGTTGGAAGCTAATTTTGGTTCATTTAGCTCCTAAGAAAACACAAAAGATTAGAGCTATATGATTCGAGGAGATTGTAATATGTCTAAATTGCAGGCTGCATAAAAAATAAAGAGATCCCTTTTATTTGCGTAAAATAAAGAGAGCCCTTTTATTTGCATATTCTTATACTCTTGAAGACAGAAAAATTCCACTTCGTATAAATAATTGAATTGATTTTTTAAAAGCTCAAATACCAAACATTGGAACTTTTTTGGTACCATCTTGGTGCATCATCAGTGAAATAATTTTTTATTATAAAAAACCATCCTACTGCAAGGTAAGGCTGTGTACAATACACCCTTGTGGTGGGGCCCTTCCCCGGACCCTGCGCATAGCGGGAGCTTTAGTGCACCGGGCTGCCCTTTTTTAAAAACCATCCTACTTATGTATGTACTTTTAAATCTACTACTAAGATGCTCAACTTTTGCCACAAATTTTCTTTAAAGAGTGAGTAGTTATAGATTTTTGAGCATGTAGTGGGTCTTGTCCATTTTTCTGGTCAAATACGATGTTTATCATACGATAGACATATATAATGTTCGTGACTTACATTACCATTTCGCATGTAGTGGGTCTTGTCCATTAATATATATATATATATATATATATATATATGTATATATATATATATATACTGTTTGTGACTTCATTCGCTCCTTTCTAGAATTTTCTTGCTGTGGAGCATAGGAACACAATAAGCTAGATTTCTACCATGGACAAGCATATGCTACAAGATGGTCCCGATTCTCCCTCACTTCCTCATTCATTTCTCCGTGCTTCTCTGCTCTAACTTTAACCGATCTTTGGTTCTTTTCTTTGAGGACAGGAACCTGTTAGTGGATCTCACCAAAAAAACAGCTTGCCTCTTTATAAAAAAAATCATAAAGAAATCAGCCTTGCTTTGTTCCTTTAAGTTTTCCCTGTTTATAAGTGTGGAAATACCAATCTTTTTGTTACCCAATCATTTTGCTAATAGTGTACTTTCTTATATTGTTTTCTCTACAGTTTCCGCAGCATAACTGCTTTGAAGATCTATATTCAGAGTGGTTTAGATTCACTGGAAAGTTCTAGGGAATCTTTATTTGTTAAGCTTTTGGAAATTGACCAGACAATGGGCAATCCTAGGAAGGAGGATATCGCTCGTATTAGATACTGTCCAAAATGCTATGCTGATTCTGAAGGGGTATTATGTGTTCACTGTGAACTAAATGACTTGTTCCAGGTCTGATTTTCTAGATTCTTCATTCTTTCTTTACAATTAAAGCTATCCCATTAGGTATCTAAATATTGTGATGCCGTACTATATTCTGAGATGTTCCTCCCGCTACCTCTCTCCAGGTTAATGTGGTGTAGTAATGTTGTGCTGTTGCTGTAATTTCTCCAGGTTTATGAAGCCAGTCTTTTTCGTCTTAACAAAGGAAGGAGTGGAGAGGTCATAACATCTGCTGAGGAGGCTGTAGATCTGCAGAAGAAGAAGTCTCAACTGAATCGTTTCTATACAATTTTAGCCCGAACAGACAGGAATACGGGTTCAGCTACCACCAAATACGAAGATTCTGGAAAGAAGAGGGACTTAGAGAACATTATGGTGGGTAATGATTATATCTTGCTTATTCTGAAAAAAAATGATTGTTTTTTACTTCAAAGCGGATGCAGCCTTTGTGCTTTTCACTGTTTCAGCCGAGTTCTTAGTCTGCCAAAGACTGGAAGAAGTTAGAAGTTCTCTTCTATTTTGTCAAATTCTGGTGTTCATAGTAGTATAGAAAGAATGACTGGAAGAAGCTACAGTTATATCCAATTATTGAATGTGGTTATAAGAGCTCTAGTGAAGGCAACATGAAGAGATATTCGGCGACATACTTCTTTGAGCAACAAGAAAACATAGTTAATGTTATGATGTCAAGTTAAATGCGTCTCATCTTCCACAGAGTATTGTGTTCCCTGATATAACATATATTAGAAAATATCTGTATCTTTTGACTGGAATAATAAGGAAAATTTATATTTCAGATTTGAGCATAAGTTAGGATTTATCTCTCCATCTTTGGTTCTCTGTTTCCTTTCATCGGTCAGGATAAGACCTACTAGTTCTAGCTTTAATGATTGTGCATTTGATAGGTGTCCAAAGCGCCATCTGATTTGGAAGTAGTGTTGGTTCTCATCAAGAGCAACTCCAGGGGCCGGTTAGATGCTGAAGGTGTATCGGCTGCCAGAAGGCAGCTGCAGCTTCTTGAGGTATATCTGAATCAAAGCCTTTGTCAGAACAGTTGCCTTTTTTTTCAATCTGGTTTGCCTTCAGAGATCTTTTCCATTCTTAAAAGCAGGGAAGCTTTATATTTATGGGCATAATGGTCTATTAAAGTCTGTTCAAGACAAAGCCTTCACGACCAGCATCTTGACAATGTGCATCTTTATGTAAGGTAGTTCATTTAATAGTTCTTTGTAGGGGATGCGAAAGGAGTATGTGCAAGCAAGGCTCCTGGCAACAGCTCAAGCCCATGTTCTACGTGCTCATGATGAGATTATGATGGCAACTTCTCGACTACGCTTAAAAGAAGATGAGAATGACAAATCTATTGATGCTTTGGATCCGGGAGAATTAGATGCAGCCAGTGCTGAATGGTCTAGTGAAAAGTTTTTCTTTTTATCTTCTTTATCAAGAATAAAGGGGCAGCTTCGCTACTTGAAGGTAACAACAGAAGGTTCAGAGTTCTCTGTGTTCTATATGAAGATTATTATGAAATTCAGTAGTCATCTGGATGTAATTCATATATGCTTTCAGTAATAGACATTACTAGAGCTCGACATGTGACATTTTATGATTAAACCAATATGGTCTATGAAGTTATCCGATTCATTTTTTTTCCTACCTCATTTGTATATTGAAACACTTTCATAGGAATAATATTTGCATCAGTTTTAGGCAATAAGTCCAAGAAATAATTAAGATCTTACCCAAAATAGGACCCGTAACTATAGGTTGCAGAAGTTGCGAAACTAAGTCTTAAGCTCATATGTTTTTAGTGTTGAGTCTAGCTTCATTTCTCTTAATTCTAAAAAATATGGTTGGTACTCCTGATGTTGCCATGGTATTCTGTTCCTAAATGGTCCTGAAATGTACTCAAGAAAAAGAGAAGGTGAAAAGTACTTGAGTCTATGTTTGTGCATGTATTTCCTTTGGCTTGTGGAACGTCTTTTTTTTCTTTTGCTCCCCTTTTTTGTTTTTTAAATTTTTGAGGGGTGTACAGCCATTTTCCATCGTTACTTACTCTTTTCTCAGAAGTACAGAGAGAACCGACTTACTGGTGACTTTTAATGTTTAATTGTTTGACACAGAATCATATAAAGCACGTTGCCCATTTATATATTAAGTTTACAGGCAACTGCTTATTATCTACAAGCTTATTTTGTGTGTTCACATTCCTATGGATGTTATCTTTCACAGGGTTTGGTACAATCCAAACAACGTAACCATCTTGCAAGTAGTGAAAATTCAACTGTAACTCAAGCCACAATTGTCGCAGCAGCTCATGCAGAAGAAAAAGAGGAACACCAAGCTGTTATTGAGGAAGATACATGCCCTGTTTGTCAAGAGAAGCTCAATAATCAAAAGATGGTGTTCCAGTGTGGGCATGTCATTTGTTGTAAATGTAAGTTTCTCGTGACCTTTTAGCCCCCTTTTCTGCTTCAAGTCATAATAACAAGTTATATACTATTTATATTACCAAGCATAACTTGTATGTACAAACCAATGGTAAAATTTACTGAACCTCCTGGTTCTAGAAATGCTGTAGCTGGAAAGCTGTATGTTGTAACTGCATGCACTTTATAAGGATTCTAGAAACTGATATTTCTCCTTGCTAAAGTGTACATATATTCCAATGACGAGAATAAATAGTGTACGCCAAGAAAATGGGATTTTCAGTTATTCTAATACAAGATCTTTTTCATTTTACTAATCTTCGTGCATGTACAGGACTACTTGCTTTTTTTCCCCCTTTTTCCTTCTTTATTGCTAGGTCATATTCTTCCACCTTAGTCAAGGACAGTTTGGTTAAGGATACGATCCCTCTTTGAGCAAAAGAGTAAAATTTGTATAATAAACTGGTTTATGAATATTCTGGGGTGAGAGACGTGCAAATCCTCGGGTACATTATTTTAGAGAAGTTATTTTTACTTTGAAAGTATGGAAGCAGTTCTTTATTGCTACACCGTTAATATACGTAACAGGTAGTACACCTCAATATCAAGCTAGTTTAGATCAGCTAACAGTTAGTACATCTCAATATCAAGCTAGTTTAGATCAGCTATATGAATCCTTTATGTACATTCCATTCTATTAGACCCATTTCATTCAAATACTCAAATTTATCTTTCAAGGCATTTTAGAGGTTCTCTGACTAAATATCCTCTGCATCTCATGCTTACATCTACAGTAGCATACACATCTGTGAACAAATTGAAAACACTTCGGGCAAACACCTGATGAATGTGAGTGTACCAACATGACTAAACTTTGATCCCAACTAGTTTGCGTCATCTGTATAGATTTTTTCTTTGAATGGGCTTTCTTCTTCTCTAAGCCTGTGTGGATTCTAAGAGATTGTAGGTAAGAGTTAACCAAAGCAGTCTCCAGAACAGTGTTCCATCCCCAAGTCTCGTCTGAGTTTATTGGAATCCATATTGGTCAAGTTGGAAATTTAGTCAACCTAAGGGAATTTAAGAGACTAGTACGCACATGCGGAGCTAGCCTCCCCAGTTTGCATAAAGCTGGCAAAGGATGCAACTTGTTGGGTTCTGCAATTCAGCTCGCAAATTTTGAGTTCTGTGTTCTTACCTATCGATGCACAGTACTCACGAAAGTTTAACTATCACAAATGGAAAGGGGTGCTGGAAGGAAATTTTCTCCATGATGTGCTACTAAACTGAAGCTAATTCCTCTCCACCCTGACTTTGGCGGAGAGGAAACTAACAACAATAAAACAATGAGTTTATGTCTCATAAAAATTCTGATATCACGTGAGATATAAGAGGAGAGTGGGAGGACTCATGAAGTCTCTTACGCTTGAGGATATTGATACTGTATACAGTAGATAAATCTGGATGAAATAGAAACATCTCCTTTCAATTTCTATCTACCCAGTTTCATTTTGTGTCTTATTCAACAGTACCAGGAAGGAGAAGAATAAGCATTACCTCTGTCCAAGGAAGAAGCCCCTCCTTTTTTACTTATTTATTCTTCCTGGTCTTTGGGTCTCATCTAAACAGCTTGCTGCCTACTCCCTTTGTCCAACTTATGTGACACCCTTTCCTTTTCAGTTTGTCCCAAAAGTATGTCACCTTTTAATAATCAGAAACGACTTAGCTAAGTTCCATTTTTACCTTTAATGAAATGTTTTATAGCCACACAAAAATCTAACGTTTATTTTAGACCACAAGTTTCAAAAGTCTTCCTTTTTTTCTCAAATTGTGTCAGGTCAAACGGAACCACATAAACTGGGACGGAGGAAGTATTTTGTTACATCTTTTGTTTTGGTTCCAGAACATAACTAGAGATCCTGGGCATTGCATGCTTTGAATGTTTACACATGTGGGCTGTGGCTATTTCTATTCCAACTATCTAATTTTACAGTGATATGCCCATCTTATCTGCACTTTATGTATTTCACATTCGTGGCTAGAATTTTGTACCTAATATCTGTTATATCCTTGTGCTCTTTTTTATTTTTTTTAGTACCCCGAAAATTGGGGGGGTTCAACTGTTGCAGTGAGAGAAGGAAGGATAACTTTCGTTTCTGTCTAAACAACATTTGAGTTAACATGGCTTGGACAAACTTCTTTTTGTGGGGTTGTAGAAAGTTACAGAACCTGCATATCAGCATATCCATGTTGCTTTAACACGAATAAATGCTATGAACATTTTTCTGGTAAGGAATGCTAAAGGTCGATACTATGCTCGTTCTTTGATGGTTGCCATTACAGGTTTGTTTGCAATGACAGAGAAGAGATTAGCCCTTCACGGAAAGCCTCAGGTTAACTGGTTCATGTGCCCAACCTGTAGACAACATACTGACTGCAGAAATATTGCTTATGCTGTTGACAGACGGAATGAGTCATGTCCACCTTCTTCTACAGTCTCTGAGAATTCTGAACCTTCTGCAAGTGTCCAAGGTTCATATAGTACGAAGGTATTCCTTACTTTTGTACTCGAGATTCAAATTCTATCATTTGTCATTGAATTGTACTTCCCTAGCAACTTCATGTGTCCCAATGTTGTTTCATCTACTCACTTCTTCCCAGAATAGCTAACTTATACCCTGTTTGGCCCAGCTTCATGGAGGCTAAAAGCGTCGTTTTTAAAAGAAATACACTTATCTTGATATTTGAGATGTTTGACCAACAAAAAAAGTGCTTTTGAGCAGCACGAGAAGCAGTTTTTCTGTTGTCGGGAAGAAACTACAAATTTCTACTCTTTCCAAGAAGCAGAAGCAGAAATTAATTTTTCAAACAAAAGTGTCCTTTCCTAAATTTACTTTTGTCAAACTTCAACAACAACAACAAACTCAGTGTGTTCCCACAAAGTGGGGTCTGGGGAGGGTAAGATGTATGCAGTCCATACCGCTACCTCCGAAGAAGTAGAGAGGCTGTTTCCGATAGATCCCCGGCTCAAGATAAAGAATAGGCGACAAGGAGATGGATTACATAACAGAAAAGGCGTAAGGAATAATAAAAAGTAAATCAGAGCAATATGAAAATACGAGAGATACGGCAACACGAAATAAGCAGATAGCAACTGAGAAAATATGAAAGGGACAACCACGAATAAGTAACACATACTCGCCACCATAGACACCTATAGACACAGACCTAAGGTTACTAACCCGGTTACACAAGATCTCTCTTGGTGGCTTGCTACAACCCACACCCTCCCGCTAGCCTTCTACTCTTATCCGCGACCTCCACACTTTCCTATCTAGGATCATGTCCTCAGTAAGCTGCAGCTACTCCATGTCATGTCTGATCACCTCCCTCCAGTATTTCTTCGGCCTACCTCTACTCCTCCTGAAACCATCCAACGCTAGTCTCTCACACCTACGCACTGGGGCATCCGCGTCCCTCCTCATCACATGTCCAAACCATCTCAGCCTTCCTTCCCGCACTTGTCCTCCACCGACGCCACTCCCATCTTCTCCCGGATAATCTCATTCCTAATCCTGTCCCCTCTAGTAAGCCCACACATCCAGCAGCATCCTCATTTCCACCACCCTCACTTTTTGGATGTGGGAATGCTTGACTGACCAACACTTCGCGCCATACAACATGGCCGGACAGACTGCCACTTTATAAAATTTGTCTTTAAGCTTAAGGGGCACTTTCTTATCACACAGCACCCCCGAGGTAAGCCTCCACTTCATTCAACCTGCTCCAATACGATTAGTGACATCCTCATCAATCTCACCATTCCCTTGGATCAAAAACCCAAGATACTTAAACCTATCACTTTTACAAACATCTTGAGAGTCCAACCTCACCACCACATCGTCCTCCTGCCTCAAGTCACTAAACTTGTATTTCAAATACTCTGTCTTGGACCTACTTAACCTGAACCGCTTCGACTCGAGAGTTTGCCTCCAAACCTCCAATTTGTCATTCACGCCCCTCCGCGTCTCATCAATCAGCACAACAACAACAACAACAACAAACCCAGTGTATTCCCACAGCGTAGGGTCTGGGGAGGGTAAGATATACGCAGTCCATACCGCTACCTCCGAAAAAATAGAGAGGTTGTTTCCGCTAGACCCCCGACTCAAGATAAGGATAATAAACAAGGGGATGGATGACATAACCGAAATAAAGAATAGGAAATAATAGAATAAAATTACAGGATATGAAATTCGAGAAATAAGAGCAACACGGAATAAGAAAAATAGGAACTAAGCAATAGAAAATAGGGCACCCACTTAGTAGTGACATACACTCACATCCTAAAGACACCTATGTACATTGACCTATGATTACTAAATTCGGCTATCCAAGAATTCTCCTGACTGCTAGCTACAACCCACATACTAACACTAGCCTTCTACCCTAATCCTCGACCTCCACGCCTTCCTATCTAGGGTCATGTCCTCAGTAAGCTGAAGCTGCTCCATGTCATGTCTAATCACCTCCCTCCAGTATTTCTTCGGCCTACCTCTTCTCCTCCTAAAGTCATCCAACGCTAGCCTCTCACACCTCCGAACCGGGACATTCGCGCCCCTTCTCATCACATGCCCAAACCATCTCAGCCTTCCTTCCCACATCTTGTCCTCCACCGAAGCCACTCCCACCTTATCCCGAATAATCTCATTCCTAACTCTGTCCCCTTTAGTAAGCCCACACATCCAACGCAACATTCTCATTTCCGCCACCTTCAATTTTTAGATGTGAACGTGCTTAATTGGCCAGCACTCCGCTCCATACAACATGGCCGGATGAACTACCACTCTATAGAATTTGTCTTTAAGCTTAAGGGCACCTTCTTATCGCACAACACTCTCGAGGCGAGCCTCTACTTCATCCAACCTTCTCCAATACGGTTAAAAACATCCTCATCCATCTCACCACCCCCCCTGGATCATAGACCCAAGGTAATTAAAAACTATCCCTCTTACACACATCCTGGGAGTCCAACCTCACCACCACTCCATCCGCCTGCCTCGAGTCACTAAACTTACATTCCAAATACTTCGTCTTAGACCTACTCAACCTAAACCCCTTAGACTCAAGGGTTTTCCTCCAAACCTCCAATTTGTCATTCACAAACCCCGCGTTTCATCAATCAACACTACATCATCCGCAAATAACATACACCAAGGCACCTCGCCTTGGATACTCTGCATCAACACGTCCATCACCAACGCAAAAAAGAACGGACTAAGAGTCGATCTCTGATGCAACCCTGTCTCGATCGGAAAATGCTCTGAGTCTCCTCCCGCCGTCCTCACTCGAGTTTTCCCTCCATCGTACATGTCCTTAATAGCTCTGATGTACATCACCGGGACCCCTCTCACCTCCAAGCATCTCCAAAGAACCTCCTTCGAGACTTTATCATACGTCTTTTCTAGATCGATGAACACCATATGAAGAAGAAGTGAAGAAGAAAGTGGAGATTAAGAAGGGGGCGTGTGTTAAGTTGATTGAGAATAAAGATGATGAGGAGAAGCGGGCGAATAGGGAGGTTTACAAAGTAGCAAGGAAGGAGGCTAAGTTAGCAGTTACGGCTGCTAAGACAGCCGCTTTCGAGAGCTTGTATGCGGGGTTAGAGGAGAAAGGCTAGGCTTGCTAAGGCTAGGCAAGGCCAGAAATTGGAACACATTGATTCCGCTCGTTCCCGTCCTTCGCTTCAGGGCCTGTCCCTCGGTGTGGTCAGTACTCGATATTGTCGGGCAGGGAAGCTTACACTTGTTCACTAATTATGACGGCAATCCAGCTGCCATCCATCAAGAGTGAAGGATGTGGCATCAGGTAGTTCTTTGGGAGGATGGTAGTATTTTAGTGGAGGATGTGTACATAAAGAAGAGATGGCAGGAGTACTTTCATAGACTTTTGAACGAGGAGGGGCACAGAGGCATTGAGTTAGGGGAGCTGGAGCACTCGGAGGAGAGTTGTGTTTTCAGTTTTTGTAGGCGTTTTAAGGTTGAGGAGGTCAGAGGCTATTCATATGATGCGGAGGGGTAGGGCGATGGGGCCTGATGAGATTCCGGTGGATTTTTGGAAGTATGTTGGTGGGGCAGGTTTAAGGTGGTGGATTGATTTATTTAATGGCATTTTCAAGAATGCGAGAATGCCTGAGGCTTGGACGTGGAGTACGATGATTCCGTTATATAAAAACAAGGGTGACATTCAGAGTTGCAACAACTATAGGGGTATTAAGCTGTTGAGTCACATTATGAAGATTTGGGAGAGAGTGGTTGAGCGGAGATTGAGGAGGGTCGTGTCTGTGTAGGAGAATCAGTTTGGATTTATGCCTGGTCGCTCGACGACAGAGGCAATCCACCTGGTAAGGAGATTGGTGGAGCAGTATAGAGAAAGAAAGAAGGAATAGGGTAAATTCAAAAAAGAAAAAACTATAAAAGTGAAATTGAGTGTTTTCCAAATTTGGAAGTTGTATTTGGAATTTTCGTGACCTAATACTAATTTTCACATAAAGTAAAGATTTCCAAAGAAAAAGGTGAAAAATTCTCGTGGTCAAACCTCTGCTTAATAATTCTATTTTATCTTTTAACCTACCTTTTTAGGTAGCTCCACCCCATATCTAATTTTTCTGGTAGATTTATTCTTGAAATTATTGATGTGTAACATTATTTAACCAAAAAAAAATGATACAATTTACTTAAACTTCCCCAATTCATTAAAACGATACAGTATCATATAATACTAACACAATACAATATGATAGATTATGAAACAATATGTAAGAACAATCCAAATTGAAGGGGGTATTTGGCCTTTTATTTTTTTCCACGGTTGAACTTAAAAAACACATTTCACCATAAAAATTTGAAAAATTCGTTTTTCACTTAATTCACTTTTTTCAAGAAATTCAAAAACAACAAAAAGGTGTTTTCACTTTTTTTTTTCACTCCAAATTACTCGCAAAAAAACACTAATTTATTTCATGGTCCAACATAACTCTAATTTCAAATATCATTTTTTTTTTACTTTGAAAACAAAACTATTCTTCCTTATTTTTACAATGGAACATGAGCAAACGCCTAGTTAAAATTTGGGAAAATGGGTACCTGGGGTTGTCAATAGAACAGGCGAAGTACGTTTCAATGGACTGTTGAAAGGGCTAGAAGAGAGACAATCCGGGTAATGATCAATTAAGTAAACAAGAAAAGAAGATAGACTCTTCTTTATAGCATGAGATGATATGATTTTGAGCAATTGTAATGAAACTTGTTCACCTATCAAACCCAACCTCCTCCTAATCACCGCATCCGGTGGTTGTTGACACTGCTCGCTGCCGATTTTACTCAACATAGTCTCTACGGAACATGGTAATAGTGCATCCAGCACACACAAAAGAACATCAATTTCTTCCTCAATCAACACTACATCATTCACAAATAGCATACACCAAGGCACATCGCCTTGAATACTCTGCATCAACACGTCCATCACCATCGCAAACTGGAACGAACTAAGAGTTGATCCCTGATGCAATCCTGTCTCAACCGAAAAATGGTCTGAGTCTCCTCCCGTCGTCCTCACCCTGGTCTTTCCTCCACCGTACATGTCCTTAATAACTCTGGTGTACGCCATTGGGACCCCTCTCACCTCTAAACAACTCCAAAGAACCGCCTTCGGAACTTTATCATACGCCTTTTCTAGGTCGATGAACACTAAGTGTAAATCCTTCTTCCTTTCTCTATACTGCTCTACCAATCTCCTCACCAAATGAATTGCCTCTGTCGTTGAACGACCAGGCATAAATCCAAACTGGTTCTCCGAAACAGACACAACCCTCCTCAATCTCCGCTCAAGCACTCTCTCCCAAATCTTCATAGTGTGACTCAACAGCTTAATACCCCTTTAGTTGTTGCAACTCTGAATGTCATCCTTGTTTTTATAAAGCAGAATCATCATACCCCATCTCCAAGCCTCAGGCATTCTTGGAGTCTTGAAAATACCGTTAAACAAATCCGTCAACCACCTAAGCCCTGCCCCGCCCACATACTTCCAAAAATCCACCGAAATCTCGTCCGGCCCCATCGCCCTACCCCTCTGCATCTTACGAATAGCCTCTTTGACCTCCTCTACCTTAAAATGCCTGCAGTAGCTGAGGTTTGACCCTCATTAATTCAATACATTTTTCTTTCAAAAATTTGAACTTTGCTTTCCTATTTCTTTTTTATTTCTCCCATGTATTTCCCCTTTTTCTCCATATCTATCTTCTTCTCCCTTTCCTCTTAATAGCCTGTCAACTTTAAAGACAAGTTTCTTTCCTCTATCTCTTCTCTTCCTCTTTGGAATAGCAATGTCATTGCTATAAAAAAATACGAGTTAATAATTTTCTCATAACCTTAAAGTTTTTTATATTGACTTTTTAATAATTTCTCCGTTAAAAAAATAAATAAAAAGGAAGCTCGGTGCATTAAAGCTTCCTCTATGCACAGGGTCGGGGGTGGGCCGAACCACAAGGGTTTTATTCTACGTAGCATTACCTTAGATGTCTGCAAGAGTTTGTTTCCATGGCTTGAACCCGTGACCTACTGGTCACATGGCAACATCTTTACCAGTTACTCCAATGCTCCCTTCAAATAATCCAAAATTGTAAAAAGTGGCTAAATACTTGTTTTTTGGGTTAATGTAACACGCAAAAATACTTCTTGAAATGATTGGTCAACAGAATCTATTTATCAAATTTTGACCCAAAAAAATTTGTTTATCAAATACTGAAAAGATACTTCTCAAATGAATTGGCCAAACACCAATTTCTTCCATCTTAAGTAGTTTTCTAAAAAATTATTGTGACAAAAGTGCTTCTCAAAATAAGCAGTTTTTGACAGCTTGGCTAAATGGGTTCCAAGTCTGAATACAAGAACATTCACAATTACACCGCAATCCCAAGCTAGTTGAAGTCTGCTGTATGAATCTTCAATATCATAAATGTGTTGTTAAGGTCCATGATATGTCAATACACGGTACTTAAGGATTATCCACCACTAGGGGTTCTCTAATATACTCTAGTGGTTGTTTCTCTAATATATTAAGGGTGTTCTAGTGAGCGCTGGTATTTTAGTTGGTATCATTTATACAGATTTTCAACTTTCATTGGTTTCTAGCTGTACTAGAGTTGCTTGGGTTCTGATATATTCTAAATCTTTTATGATTTTAGGCCTTCCTTTCCATTTTTCGCACTGTCAATCATCATGTTTTCACATCTAAAAGTTGTGCATGTGGAGGTCTATGTAACACATAATTAAACTTCTCAAGCGGGATTCTCTCACTCTATCCTCTAAATCTGTGCTTGTACCTTCTGAAAGATGTGATTGATTTTATCTTGCCTAAATCTTGTATAACTGCACATCCGTCTTAACGTTCACATCTCTGAGACAATTATTTTGCAAATATGTTGGGCTGTAGAGGCCCAGCGTTTACTCCCATACAACATTGTTGGCCTTAAGGTTGTTCTGTAGAACTTGCCTTCCATTTTGTTTGGTATCTTCCTATCACATAACACTCTCATGGCATGCTTCCATTTCAACAATCTTACTTTAATCTGTGCATAACATCTTCATCTATCATTCCATTTCCCTGCAACATTAAACCTAGATATCTGAACTTTTTACATTTAGGTTCCTCAATTCCGTCTAATCTCGACTCAACTTCGCTCCTATCTGGCGTAAGTTGCAATGCATGTATTGTGTATCACTCCTGCTTATCCTAAATTCATTACTCAGTAAAATGCTTCTCCGGGTTCCAACTTTTGATTGACACTCTTACCAGCTTCATGAATTAATTCCATATCGTCTGCAAGGAGCATATGCCAATGCCATGGTATCTCGATTTGAATACTGTTGCTTAGCTCATCCATACAAGGGTAAATACGTATGGACTTGGTCTGGATATTGCAGAAATCAATGTTTGAATATTCAAAAAATTTATTTTATTGAATTGGTAATTAAATGATTAGATAATGATTTGAAATGGGAAGACTGAAGAATGGAAGTTAGTTTTGAAAATTTCAAATCAAATAATATAATCTATATCAGATTAGATTGTTGGAGTAGGAGAAGTTCTTTCATTTAAGTTGTATCAATCACCTTGCAAATGAAGGAAGTACTTGCTAGGCAGAGTCAAATTTCAAATCAAATAATGTGAAATATATAACTTATACCGGACCAGATTGTTGGAGGTGAGCTCTTCCGTTTAAGTTGTGTCAAGCACCTTGCAACAAGAGGAAGTACTTGCTAGACAGAGAGTCCAATAACTTGTTAGGAGTAAATATGTCGTTGAATCATTGCATATTGTAGCTGTTTTGGTTTTACTTCTAATACATAATTCCTTAACCAAACAGACAACTGATATCTTGGACTGAATATGGAACTTTGCCATTTGTTTTAGGACACTAGGAAGATGTGTATGTAACAACAAATTTGAAATGCATTTTCAATTAATTGATGAATGTTATATTCTAGATTGAAGCTGTCACAAGAAGAATTTTATGGATCACTTCCACAAATCCAGCAGCAAAGGTTCTTGTCTTTAGCAGTTGGAATGATGTACTTGATGTATTAGAGCATGCGTTTGTGGCTAACGACATAACTTTTGTGCTGATGAAAGGAGGAAGGTAATAATTTGCTTGTAAATCAATGTTTTTTGGTTCTTTCAGAGTTGAAATATAGATGTTTTCCTAGGAAAATAAGGGAACACTCTCCTGCATTATGCTAGAGTCTTTGTTTTAAAGAAAATGGAAAATCATGGTAATGATAATAGTGCGGATCTTTGAGGATGGTGTGCCTTTACATCTCTGAAACTCTAAAGTGACTAATCACTGTCATATCTTGCATAAGTAATGCAATACAAAGCTAGGTAATTTCTTCCCATCTGTCCTAACCTTGGTAGACAGAGTTATTAGGTACTTGTTGCTAGTTGGAGGTGGCAGATATGAACAGGTATCCTATGAAATTAGCTGAGGTGCGTGAAAGCTGGCCCGAACACCAGGGGTAAATAAATAAATTCCAATACAAAGAGGTCTACGGATCTTATGGAACCCCTTCAGGTTGCATCCTGATCTTTACTTCCCTATACACGTGAAGCAATATAACTGACTATTGGAGAAATATGTTGTGCATCAATTGTATACGTGTTTCAAAAAAGCTTATATAAGCCAGATTGTTTCATATGGTATATAAGCCAAACATTAGTAAGTCTATCCTCTTTACCTGAAAGTCCTTTCTTGCAATATTTCTACATAGGCAAAATGATTCAATGGACCCTTGTACTATATTCGTTTTGTAATGTGGATACTCCTACTTACATATTTGTCATCTGGACCCTTGAACCCACTAAAAAGCAACATTTTAAACCCTTTGACCGTTGACCGGACCTATGTGGCATTAAAATGGCTGACAAGGACAAAGTGCGTGACTACACGCGCGTGAGATGCGAGTGGGGGTCAATTTTTGATCAATTTTATATTAAAATAATTTTAAAAAATAAAAAAAAAAGTCCCCCAACTTTGTTAATTTAAATATATTTTTTAAAATTAAAAAATAATAATTTGTTTAAAAAAAAATAAAAAGTCCCCCTCCCCAGCCCCTCCGCCATCCAGCTCCGCACCCCACCCCACTCCCACCGCCATCCACTAGCCCCCACCCCCACCACCGTCCACCAATCCCCCACCCCCACCGGCTGCTATGGCCATCAACACCACGAGCAATAGAGCTAAAGGATCGCAACCCCAACTGAAAAATCCCACAAAGGCCAAATCTTTGCTGCAATTACAACCAACCCAATTGCAGTCTTCTCAAAAAAACACCTAAATCACAAACTTCCCAACAAAAATCTCACCAACCCACCTCAGATTTTCAAGGAAAAAAACTCAAGGAACAGTAGTATCGCAAAACCAATAGAGCGAAAGAGCTGAGAATCCCACAAAAGAACACCTAAATCACAAACTTCCCAACAAAAATTCATTGACACACCTCAGATTTTCAAGCAAAAATCTCAAGAAACACCAGGCATCAAACACCATCCAAAACCAATACACCAAAACACCTGAAAATCCCACAAAAGGTCAAGTCTTTACTTCTCTATTACAGTATCCAAATCACAAACTTTACAACAACAATTTCACTAACCCCACCTCACAATTTTCAAGCAAAAAACACAAGAAACTGTAGCATCACAAAACCAATACACCAAAACACCTGAAAATGGAGGTTGTTAAAATGGAAATTTATAAGGAAAAGAAGAAGGAGAAGCGAGAGTAGAAAAGAAGATGGAGAAAGACGAGAAAAAAGAAAGAAAAGGGGAGGAAAAAGGGAACAAGAGAAAAGAGGGGAGGGGGGGAGCGTTTCTTTCTTTTTATTTATTTATTTATTTTAATATTTAATATTTTTTACATATAAAAATGACGTGGAAGATGACATGGCAACTGACGTGGGGTGAGTGTGTTACACTCGTTGAAAAAGTGTTTAAAATGTTGCTTTTTAGTGGGTTCAAAGGTCCAGATGACAAACATGTAAGTAGGAGTATCTACATTACAAACGGACATAGTACAAGAGTATCAACCCTACTTTCTCCTTCAGGCCCTGGTTTCTTAGGAAAAAAATTCCCAAAAAAAAAAAAAAATCCAAAAAAAACAGAGAAACGAAAAGAATCTTCAATGACATGTAGACTTTAAAACCAGATTGCACATATCTAAGTCGGACATTGGCAACACTAATAGATCAACCATAGTGCGCCGGCCTGGAATAGTTACGCCACAATCTCGATAGAGACTGTTAATGGCTCGAAGTGCATGTATGCGTACTGCGTAGGATTTTAGTTAAAGGGATTCTTCATCATTACACATTTTATTGCATTAATTGCATATACATTTATGATAAGTTGCCTAAGATTGAAGTGTGAGCCTTTTGTTTCCTCTCTTCTTTTTCATATATGTTCCTGAGATATTTGATATCAGTCATTCAGTGATTTCAAAGGGCTTATAATGATCTTTGGCTACTCAACTCATGGCTTTAAGGTTTTGAGTTGAGAAATTCTACTGCTAAAAGCTGAGTACGTACTTCCTTCCAGTTCATTGAGGATATTGCCCGTGGGTCAATTCTGCTCATTGCTCCGAAGTCCCCAAACCGAATATGATGATCAGATCACTATCCTGAATAAAATCTATGAAAATTTATAAATAAATGAACTAGATTTCATCTGTTTTCATCCCAAGGGCCCATCTCTTTCGTGCTTTAGCTGATGTATTAAAGAGCAAGCTTCTGACTATACAATAAACGACTATATTATATATGTTGTGGTTGTAGTTTGGCACAGCCTTGCTAAAGTATCCAATTTGTACCATCCAACCAATGCTGCATGAGTATGGTTTTCCACATACTCGATGTGATAAGTCAGCTAAACTTCATAGATTGTCTTCCCAACTTTGATGATGTAGAAGGTCCAGAACAAGCATTAACTCACTCATGCGTTTCTGCTGCTTCATCCTCCTATGACATTGGTTGATTCAGCTCACTAATTATATCTTAATTAAGATGCTACTGTGAATTTAAGCAGTGTTAGGCTTCGTACTGAAGCTAATTGTTGGAATGAAGTCACCCCGTTTATAGTTCATTCCTAAAATCCATGAAGGAAGCAACTCTTGATTTTATGGCTAAATATTTCATGTTGCTTGTAGTGAGCTATGACAAATTAGTTTTCAAGTTTTATACTTATGTACTGCATTCACAGGAAATCACATGTTGCCATCAACCAATTCAGAGGCAGCAACAGCAATGTCGAAGAAAATGGCGAAAGACATATGGACCAACCAGAAACTAGATCCATTCAAGTGTTGTTGCTCCTGATCCAACATGGAGCCAATGGCCTCAATCTTCTGGAAGCCCAGCATGTTATACTTGTTGAGCCATTGCTGAATCCCGCAGTAGAGGCACAAGCCATTGGCAGGGTGCATCGAATTGGGCAAGCACACAAGACTCTTGTTCACCGTTTTATAGTATGTCTCCCTATCCAAACTTCATTATTATTGAATTGGTAGTATAGCTTGAGTTGTCTATCATATTAAATAGGGAAAGAGATCAAATATGCCATCGAACTATTAGAAATGTTTGGCTCATCTATGCCACTGCCGTTGTAGAAAAGGTTCATTCATACCATTTTTTTTTAACGGTGGTTTTGCAACACCATTTTTGCCACGTAGCTTCTTATTAGAGGTCCACGTTACCAAATCCAAATCAACCAATATTACTTAAAATCAAAACTAAAAATCGGATCCATTGAAATAAAACCCGAACGACATCCTACCCAATTAATGGGTCCGATTTTTATTTTAACAGTGTGGGTGGGGTTTTATTTCAATGGGTCTGAATTTTAGTTTTAATTTTAAGTAATATTGGTTGATTTAGATTTGGTGACGTGGACTTCTAATAAGAGGCAATGTGGCCAAAATAGTTTTGCAAAACCACCGTTAAAAAATAATGGTATGAATGAACATTTTCTGTAACGGTAATGGCATAGATGAACCAAACATTTTACGGTAGTGGCATAAATGAGCCAAACTTTAACGGATGACATAAATGAGTCATTTCTAATAGTTTGATGACGTATTTGAGCCTTTTCCCTATTAAATATAACCCGCATCTCCTAATATTAGCAACATAAACCTTGAAAAAGCAAGGTCACGACTTGCACTATGGATATCTATCTAGCCAGTCGTTAAGTGGTTTGAGCATGAGTCACAAGTTACCCTATAGTGTTATTTTTTTCACTCCATTTATTTCTGAAGTGACTGTGGGTGGAGACCCCATCTTTCAGTCTTTTTATATGAATTTAAAGCTTGTGTTGGTGAGATGACATAGTATCAATCTGACTACTGAGGATGCTTCCAGGGTTCTTATATTGTTGAAACTCGCTTTCCCCATGCTTCATTTGTTTGAATTACACGAATTGTTGCTACATAGACTATCCTGCACTGGGGGTGATTCATTAGTATTTCTTTCTTGTTGTTATCTTTTTTATAATAGGTGAAAGACACTGTTGAGGAGAGCATATATAAGCTGAACAAGAGCAGGAATATTGGTTCATTTGTTAGTGGCAACAGAAAAAATCAAGATCAGCCCGTTTTGACGCTGAGAGATGTTGAATCCTTATTCAGGGTGGCACCGACACCTTCCATTGATGAAAAGGCAACTGGGAGCTTGATGCATTTTCCACCTGCAGTTGCTGCTGCTATAGCTGCTGAAAGGAGGCTTAGGGAACAAGCATCATGTCAAGAGCCACAGGAGAATTGTTGATTAAACAAAATTCTGCTGTTGAAGGATCAGCTAGGATCTCATTCCCATTACATGGTCCAATTCCAATTTTTAAAATTTCTACATGTTACGACCTGAATGAAGGATTTGTGGATTTATCATGCTATCCTTAAGCAGCAGAAGCAGTGGAGAGTGTCCTGGAGAGAAGACGTAGTTGCTGTGGGTAAATTTCAATCAGCAGCTTACTTTGGTCATAGTTATCTTGTCACAGGGGCGTTTGGCGTGGGTTCATCTGAATCTGGTTTTCTCGACGTGGAGCATAGATAAATACGTGGAAGTCCTCTTAAAATTCAGTAAATGCTTTACCTGAATCCATAAGTTAATAGTAGAATGAATTTAGGGTTAAAACTTTAAAAGATCGAACGCATCAAGTCGAAAGGATGTATGAGCCTCTCCATGTTTTGTATATAACTGATTCTTTTGTACATTAGTGCTTAGTGCACAAGTATAACCGTTGTAGATACTTCTCTGCCATAAAGGGGCAGACCCACATAAGTTCAAGTGGGTTTATATGAACTCACTTCGTCGGAAAATTACATTATATGTGTGTGTGGACAAAAACAACGCCTAGCCTAGTGGCAAAGTGGGTTCAACTTCTAGATCCCAACATCATGGGTTTCAAACCCAAAATTATTGATTAACGATTTTGTAATGGTTTTATAAAAAAAAAAATTATTTGGATATAGGTTCGGTTTCGATTTTTTATTATTGGGTTATTGGGTAAAATGATAACACTTAAAACTACAATAATTTCACAAGACTGACACCTAAATTTAAAAACCTGGTAAATACCCACTCGGTGGAAAGTAATTCCAATCGAATTGCCAAGGAATAGATCCCCAGTTTCTAGCCTTCTTTTGGTGGACAATGTTTAGATATTCACTGGTTTCATTTTTATAGTCACGTCCTTGCCTTCGTTTTTCTTTTTTTAAAAAAAAAAAAATTTACTGCTGCTTTTTTTGGCTCCTTTTCTTTTTTAAAGATTCTATTCATTTTTATTCTTTTTAAACAATCGAGTAATTGCTTCTTTTTTCGGATTATTTTGGATTCACCAACATTATTAAAATAACATACTATTTGTTTTGTTTAGTTTTACTTATTTATACAATAAAATACAATACCATATACTTTTAATATAATACAATTGTTAAAGATATATATTTATATATAATAATGATACAGTTTCTATATATATACATATTCTATATAATAATTATAGCATTTTTATACACATTCTATATAATTTTTAACTACACTTATTATTTAGATACATATTTTATACGATTTTATGAAGTTTCTATATGCATTCTAAAAATGTATCAATCTAGTATAAGAGAGTATCAATTGAGTATATGGACACTGCAAGTATATCAATGTAGTATAAAAGTGTATTAATGTGGTATAAAAGAGTATCAATTGAGTATAGAGACTGCATGTGCTTGCATAGAATTTCCTCTCTCTTTTTAAAGAGTGTATCAATACAGTATAAAAGTATATCAATGTGGTATAATAGTGTTTCAATTGAGTATAGAGACTGCATGTGCCTAATTGGGTTTGTTGTTGTTGATGTTGTTGTAAATTGGATCGACTGGCTATAGTTATCCACATTTTTAAACGTATAAATAACATAAATACCAACCCTTTCGGAAGTAATGACACTCTCCCCCACTTTTTAAATTACTTTACTCTCTCTCCTTATTAATATATAGAACATAACCAACATATACATAACATTCTGTGTATATGTTGGATTTTTGTAATATGTTTAGGGAGTTGGGATTTTTTGTAACATTGAAAACATAAGGTGTATTTGTGTAATTTTTAGTTTTAAATTGTGGGCCATTTTTTTTTAAAAAAAATGGTAATGTCCTTTTTTCTATACTAAATTACTACTTTTCACCTACACGCACACACATATAGAACTTATTATATATTTCTCTAAAAAATCTATTATTTCAATTATACAAACTCTTAATTTCTGCTAACAACATTTAGTTTAAACTTGACGATTCTTGTAAATTAAAAGAGAAAAGACATGATTCCCCCCCTGAACTTATCCGCTGAACTTACTTTAGCACTTAAAGTAAACTTTTGTTTATTTACCTCCTTAACATCTTTAAAGTGTATTTGTTTCACCCCAAATGCTGATGTGGCATTTTCAAGAAAAAAAATAGTTGAGTATATTTGTAAAAAGAAATAATTTTAGTAATATTATATTTAAAATATAATAGAAATTAAAAAAAATAAAAAAATGGATAACTTTTTCTTCCTTCTTGTCCAAAACATAAACAACAACAACACTCAAATTCCTTCATTAACAACCTCAAATACATCTTCACCAACACTCTCCTTCAATTTTTTTCATTTTTCAACATTAACACCACCAAAGAACAACTACGAAAATATTAAATTAATTTTTTTCCTCCATTGAATACCATCTCAACCTTCAATGGAGCCGATGACCCCTCCAATTTTGAACCACTCATTACACAACCAAGAATTTGAAATCCACAAAATCTACAAACAAAAATAAAGTTTTAACAAATACCCATTAAAATTCAACATGAATTCAACATTCTTATACCCAAAAAAAAAAAAGAAAAGATCACCCTTTTTTGATTTCTTGAATAAATATTTAAATTGTTAAACCAAGAGATCTAACAGTAGAATTATAAATCAAGAAAATTTAATAACTAGGGTTTAAGAAAAAATTTAGAGGGAAAATTGACCTTTAATTTTAATTTTCTTTTCCTTCAGCTGAAAGCTTTGAAAAAAATGGAGTTGTTTTCTTTTGCTTTGCTTTTTTCTTTTTGAAAAAATATTCAATTTTGAAAGTTTGTGTAGCTGAAATTATAGTATGAGAAGGTATGAATTGTGAAAGGATAAATATGTACATGTGAGGTTAAGAAAAGTAGCAAAATGACAAAAGTGTTTATAAGGCTAATCTTGAAAAACAATATTGAAAAACAAGGAGGGAAGGGGGGAGGGCCAAAGGTGATGGAAGAGGAGAAGGGAGGGGGGCGCTAGGGGAGAGGGGGGATAGATAATCTGAAGGTTGTTTGCAGGGGTGGAGATGGAGGAGGAAAAGGGGGGTCTGAAGAAGAAATAAAATTGGGGGGTGGGGGTGAGGGGGAGTTGGGGGAGAGGGCACATTTTATATATATATATATTTCAATACGATGAAAGATATGTCTTAAAATGTTGGTTACAATTTATATTATTTGATTATCAAAAAGAAACCTACGACAAATAAAAAGAAAAGAAGAGAATAAAAAATTGAATATAAATAGTAGTAAATATTTACCCTCACATTAAAATGAAAAATAACTTGGGAACAATAGTTATCTTTCACGTATTCAAATGAATATTATACGAAAGAAATGAGAGATAATCATCCATGGGACTCATCATATTCAATAACATCCATGGCATGAGAGGTAATTTATTGAAAAAGGGTGAACTTTCTTTAAAATTGTTGAAACCGTTCAATAAATTAAGCCTGTCAAACAGGCCAATTTTACCCGGCCCGGCCTGCGAAACCCGACCCAATTATAAAACCCAGCTTGGTCAGCCTCCGGGCTACTGGGCTGCCGATCTCGGGCTGGGCTAATTTTTTTTTAGCCCGGTTGACTCGATCCGGACTCAATCTGGACCAGGCCCACCGGTTGCCTGGCCCGAACCGACCCGATTTAACTTTTTTTTTAAAAAAAACAAAAAACTGGAATTAGCCGTTTGGGCCAAAAGTAGCTGTTGGGCCCAACGGCTATATAGCCGTTTGGAGCCTTAAACGACTCTTTGTCCTATTTTTGTTTTAAAATCATTCTAAATTAAAATATTTTTTTAAATTCAAAAAATTTCCTATAAATACCCTACACTTTCAAATCATTTTTCACACAATTTCTATTCTCCCAAATCTCATTCTCTCTCAAATATTCTATATATCTCCTAAAGTGCTCAATTTTATTTTTTAATTTTGCGATTACAAATACAAGTGAAAGTTTTCTAAAGTCGCAACTTTTGGATACTTTCAAACTTCAGTATTGTCGTTCCATCTCTTACTTTTAATTTTTAATTAGTTTATTGATTATTGAATATTTAATTTTATTATTTTTTGTGTATTTTGAATTTTTTTAGTTTGATTTATATTATGTATAAATTAAGAAACCTCGGTAAAAGTGTCAAGAAAATTTATCCCAGAAGTAGTAGTGGTAGTAAAAATGAATTAGTGGTGGTAGAGGTAGTTTAAGTAGTAGATATGTGCCTCAGGTATTGCTTAGTCAACCTTTTGAGGAAGAAGTATGTGTAGGTGCTCATAATATGGATTATGTAGAAGCTCAGGAAAATTACGGTATAGAAGAAGAAAATGAAGTAGATGCGATTAATTTAGATGAAAATGGTGAAAATATTGGTGAGACACCCGCAGTAAAAATGTTAATGTTAGATCTGAATCGGTTAATATTTCTCCCCGTCCTCCCCGTGCCCCAAGAGGTCATAGAAAAATTAGTATTGCATGAAAATTTTTTACACTTATAGAAGGAAAAACTAAGGTGCAATGCTATATTTGTCAACAAGTATATGAGCATAAAAGAGGAGGCAATCAAGGGGATACGGGTACGTTAATGAGACATAAAAGAGAGAATCACCAAAGAGAGTTATTTATTGCACAAGGTGGCGAGGCTGTTGGTGGGCCAACACAAACTAGAATGGACCCAACAACCAGTCATGTAATTAAGAATTATAATAAATTGAGGGACCGGGAAGAAATAGCAAAAATGGTAGTTACCTTTCACTTTTCTTTCTTCGGATGCTTTTATTTATTATATTCAAGAAATTTATAATCCTATGTTTAATGGTATTTCTAGAAGTACTTGTCGGGCCGATATTTTTAGACTTCATTCACAATATGTTTATTATTTATCTACATTATTAAAAAATATTCAATGTAGACTGACTCTAACTTCTGATCTTGGCCGTGCTGTTAATAGAAATGATTATTTAACCATTACTTGTCACTGGTTAGATAAAAAATTTTGCATCATTTTTTCCAACTCATCCATGTTAATATTAACGGGAGCTGGCATAGGATAGTCAAAATCAATGGGGGTAAAACCATGCATTGGACTTGATTGTGTTGAGTTCTCCCTTGAAGTTATAATTTCTTCAAGATTCTGTTCGTCTTTCGGCTCCACCTCCATTCCTGGATTTCTTCGTTTCGCTCTAATCCAATCTCTAAGGCAAACTAGAACATTCATAGCATTGCTTCCCAATGAGTGTCGGTTGTCTCCAAGTTGTTGTCGTTCCTATCTAAAACCGCTCTCCGATGCAACGGTTGATATTGGATCATTCAATAGATCTCTAGTTAATCTTGAAAGCACATGATATAGTCTTTTATTATTCTTCCACCAATCCAACGCGTTGATTCATTGTCTACGATCCTCTATCGACGTTCGAAGATAATACTTAAGCTTTTCCCGAGAAGTTACTATGTAAGTTCCCGCCTCAATACTATTCCAAATATTTAAATCATAAAAGTGATCAGGAAAACCACTACGTGCCGGCCTTTTAGAAGATGATGGCTCCTCGGGAGGATGAGGAGCGACTGTTGGAGTGATATTTGTCGGTACAACTAAATCAAGTAAATCAGCATAATGGTTATATAATTTATCTATGTAAATATTTGCATCACTCACAGCTGTATACAAATCTGATTGTTTTTGTTCTTTAAATTCAAAGTCAGGTTCAACATTTATCTCTAAGTTAGAATAAATAAGAGAACTAAAGTGACACATAGTAGTATATTTCATACATGGATTTAGTATAGCACCAACCAAGTAAATAGGGGAAATTGGAAAAAAATATTTTTAAAATTTAGCAAACATAGCACAAACAACTTCTTTGTAACCTTCTTTATTCTTATATTCTTTGAGCAAAGCAGAAATATCGGCTATATATGCTAAAATATTACAAACAGTAGCATAATAAGCACCTAAAAATTCAACCGTAGCTCTATAAAATTTTTTCAAAAACTTAACAAGATCATCAATTATAGTCTAATCAAAATTATGTGGCATACATTCAACCGAATCAGCAAATGAACCACAATATTGGTTAAAAGTTAGAGTAATAGGAACTCTATAAGCATGACTAGTTTTTAAATAATCATACGTAGCATTCCATCTAGTATCACATTCTTCAGGCATCAATATCGGTCTAAGTCCATTTTGTTCACATTTAACTTTAAATTCTCTAATTCTTTTTTTTTGCCGATTATTTCCTTGAATAAAGAGAACAACAATCCGAATTTTTTCAATATAAAGCTCAAAAGATTCAAGAACATCTCTTACAATTAAATTATATATATGACAAGCACACTTAACATAAAATATTTCAGGTAACGACGGAGAGAGACTAGCTTTTAACTTTGTAGTAACAATCTTGTTGTTAGAAGCATTATCAAAAACAATACATAAGATTTTTTTCAATACCATAAAATTCTACAACTTTACTAATCGAATCAGTAATAAATTCTCCAGTATGTCTATGATCTTCATCATATAAAAAAGCTAGAATACATTTTGCATAACAAAATTACTATCTATCCAATGATAAGTAATGGTTAAATAATTATTTTTATTAACAGCAAGACCAAGATCAGAAGTTAGAGCCATTCTACATTGAATATTTTTTAACAATGTAGATAAATAATAAATATATTGTGAATGAAGTTTAAAAATATCAGCCCAACAAGTACTTCTAGGAATATCATTAAACATAGGATTATAAATTGCTTGAATATAATGAATAAAAGCATCCAAAGAAGGAAAACTGAAAGGCATCCACAACTACCATTTTTGCTATTTATTTTCGGTCCCTTAATTTATTATAATTCTTAATTACCTGACCGATTGGTGGGTCAATTCTAGTTTGTGTTGGCCCACCAACAGCCTCACCACCTTGTGCAATAAATAACTCTCTTTGGTGATTATCTCTTATATGTCTCATTGAAGCACCCGTACCCCCTTGATTGCCTCCTCTTTTATGCTCATATACTTTTTGATAAATATTGCATTGCACCTTAGTTTTTCCTTCTACAGGTGTAAAAAATTCTCATGCAATACTAGTTGGTCTACGAGCTCTGGGGGCACGAGGAGGGTGATTAACCAATTCAGATCTAACATTAGCATTTCTTACTGTGGGTGTCTTACCAATATTTTCACCATCTTCATCTAAATTATCCACATCTACTTCATTTTCTTCTTCTACACCATAATTTTATGAGCTTCTACATAATCCATATCGTAAGCACCTACACCTACTTCTTCCTCAAAAGGTTGACTAAGCAGTACCTGAGGCACACGGGTATATCTACTACTTGAACTACCTCTACCGCCAGTAATTTACTTTTTTACTACCACTATCACTTCCGGAACAAGATTTTTTAACACTTTTACCGAGGTTTCTTAATTCATCCATAGTATAAATCAAACTAAAAAATATTCAAAATACACAAAAATAAAAAAAATTAAATATTCAACAATTAATACACTAATTAAAAATTAAAAGTAAGAGATGGAATGGCAATACCAAATTTTAGAAGTATCCGAAAGTTTCGACTTTAGAAAACTCCCACTCGTATTTGTAATTGCAAAATTAATAAATAAAATTGAGCACTTTAGGAGATATGTAGAGTATTTGAGAGATAATGAGATTTGAGAGAATGAAAATTGTGTGGAAAATGATTTGAAAGTGTATGGTATTTATAGGAACTTTTTTGGATTTTAAAAAATATTTTATATTATTTTTTTTTAATAAAAAGTGTCAAATAGTCGTTTGAGGCTCCAAACGGCCATATACCCGTTGGGCCCAACAACTATTTTGGCCCAAACGGTCAAAAAGTATTTTTTTAAAATTAAACTGGGCTGGTTCCGGGCCGAGTAACTAGCGGTCCTGGTCCGGGTTGGGTCAATTGGGCCCAAAAAAATTGGCCCAGCCCGGGACCGGTAGCTCTTCAGCCCGGGGGCTTCCCGGGTTGGGTCAAGCAGGGCTGGGTTCTTAAAAGGGCCGGGTGTCAAATCGGCCCGTTTGACAGGTTTAGCTCGAATAACACAATTTTCTCTGAATTCTTGGTAAGTTTTCTCTAAATTCATGATAAATTTCTCAATTAATCCTCAAATCTCTATAATGTAGGTGGGTAGATTTTAACACCATTTGAGCTCGATATTTATCCATTCTTGAGGGTAAATGTCTCTTGAGCATAGAGGGACGTATTGATGATTTCAAAATTGCGATTCTACAAGCGAGCCCCATATGGGATTTTCTACGTAATTTTGGATCCAAAGGAAAAAAATGCAATATGGGTACCGTTGTCTCGTATGGATGATTAGATTATGATTTTGATAGCGTGGCATCTTATGAAAGCTTTTTAGAAGGGAAATTCATTGATTTAGCGAATTTCACCCGGCATTCTTCGACATCGAGGTAGGATAGGTTTATCTTTCTTGTAGATTAAGCTTTAATCATCGTATATTTATGATATTATGTTAGATATTGGTTGGGAGTTAGGTCTCAGAGGTGTAGTTAGTATAATTTGGGACTTTTAGCCTATTAAGTAACCACAACTTTAGCGTAATTGCCTTAGTTACTCATGTTTAGGGTTGAATTGTAATCTTAGGATTAAATATGACTCATTTAATATCTAGTAGTGATATGAGATACCTTAGCCTAGTTTGGGGTAGAATTTGCCTCAGAACGAATTTTGGGATTAGAAATGGGTCTCTCCGACGCACCTTAGGTCAAGACTATTTTTAGCTTATTGTAGCTTTATAGGTGTATTGTATCCTTAATATTGTATATTTGATATCTTGAAAAAAGTGTTTATATGGTAATTATACGAATTTGGTACTTGGGAGTTGATATTAGTTTCGGCTCATGTTCGGAGGTTTATGATCTTAAGATCAATTCGATTCTGACATTATTTATGATGAGTTTCAGTTCAAGTTTGGTATTTGATTATAGGAGTTTCGGTTCAAGTCCGGTATTGATGGGTTGTTTATGACGGTTATGGAAAAGGGTTCTAATATGAGGTTCATGGTATGGAAGGATTCTTGATTATGGCTTGAAATGTAGTTATTTAGTATAACTCTGGCTACTTGTTATCTTTGATTGCACCCTCCGAGCTTATGGAGGACCGCATTGGGGTATTTACTTTTTTGTACTTACTGGCTTATGTGGGCTAGTTTTGTAGTAATGGTTGTATGTTCCTTATTTTATTATTTCAAATTATTCATTTATTTGTTTATAGTATTTGGAGAGCCATTCCAGGTTTTTCCTTCTACCTTAACTTAGATTATCTATCTTACATATTTATTATACTTATATTATGATTTAGGTTAGTTGGTCGATGATGCCAACTGAGTACCCGTGGCTTTGGTACCCATACTACACTTTTATACCTTTTTGGTACAAATCCAAGTATTAGTGGCCACTATTGATGCCGAGATTGTGCTGAGTGAGTTCAAAGATAGGGTAGGCTCACAGAGTCGGATTTGCCCTATTTTCTTCTACTATCTATATCTAGTTTTTTTATTATTCGAGACTGATTTATATTGAACTATTACGATACTCATATTCCTTTTATTAGTAGCTTTTTTACCGATACTACTAGGTCATGGGATGTTGCCTTTACCTTATTTATCCTTTGTATTTGTACTACTATCATTATTATTGGTTCTTGTTGTAAGTCTTTACTGCAAATTTTTGGCATTTATGCCATCTTTCCATCAAATTAGCCCATTGCTCATAGCTTTGGGCTATGGTTTGGCTTACCTATTGGTGGGATAAAGTAGGTGCCATCATCCGTGATCAGGTGGTGAATGGTGATTCCAAGAGGGATACCATATATTATGAGGGTGTTTTAAGATTTGATGGCCATATTTCTGGTCCATGGGTTGGCGACTTTATTTAATTGATTCCGTGCGAGGCTCATAGCTCCAGATATTCTATTCACCCGGGTACAACTAAGATGTATACAGATTTGAGGCAATATTATTGGTGGAGTGGTATATAGAGAGACGTGGAAAACTTTATAGATCATTTTCTATGTTGTCAGCAGGTGAAGGACGAGCATCAGAGGCATGGTGGCTTGATTCGGAGATTTCCTATTCTCGAGTGTAAATATGAGCATATTACTATGGACTTCATTAGTGGTTTTCCTCAAACTTCTCATAGTTTTGATGTTATTTGGGTCATTGTGGATCGGTAGACCAAATCGGCATGCTTTATTTCTATTCAGATGTCTCTCAGTGTTGAGAGGTTAGCTTGTATCTATGTTCGAGCGATTTTTCTTTTGCATGGTGTGCCTATATTTATCATTTCAGACTGGGGATTAGTGTTTACTTCGAGCTTTTAGAGAGCTTTTCGAGAGGAGTTGGGTACTTAGATGGATCATAGCATAACCTTCCACCCTCTGGCAGACAGTCGTGTAATACCCCGAATCTGGTACCCTGAATGCTACACGGTGCTCATGACCCCGAAGGACCACAAGCTGACCTATGACTGATATCTGTACCTGTATACTGTATAATACACTATATAATTGCAGAACATGAACTAAAAGGCCATAAGGTTCAAACTGATAAACATAACTGATAAAATATAACATCTGGGTGGGGTATAAAATACCTAAAACAACTGAAATAAACTGCCTGAACATGATAGTCTGAAAATTCTTTATTTGACTGAACTGTCTGATTAGGAGTTGATGGGACATATTCCCAACTAACTCCAACTACTGAAATAACTAAGTACTGAAGTAATGAAAGATCAAATCATAATGTCCTCAAAGAATGAGGACTCACTGCTGACTGACTACTGATATCTGGAATCTACTGATGCTCTGGAGCTCGTGTCTCTGAACCTATGGTATAAGACACCATAGTGCAAATGCGTCAGTACTTTGAATGTACTGGTATGCATGTGAGGTAGGCTGAATGCATGGGGTTTATATGCATGAACAATAGCAATAGCAGACTGACTATCATGAGCATGAGAATACATGCATGAGACATAATAACTGACACTGATACCGTGATAACATGATACTGAATTTGAATACTAATAACATGACATACGGATAACTAATATAACTGATAACATGAGAGACTATATCTGAAAGTCCTGAATCTGATGGAACTAGATGAGTTCCAAACTGTATCTGAGTTGACTATATCTGACAGTCCTAAAATCTAAAGAACTATCTAAGTTCTATTACTAAGACTGGTTGACTGTGTCTGACAGTCCTTATTCTGTAACATGAAACTGTGGGAAGTAGTTATCTAACCAACATACCCCTAATATGCCATTGTGGATGAGTTGGGGTCCAATCTATAACCCTAATTGGAAGGGTGTCAATACTGTGCCACTGGTAAGGACAAGCTGTGGCTGACCCTCATTTGATAGTGTCCCCAAAAAAAAATGGTGAGGCCCTTATCTTTCAGTGCTTATCCACCCCATCAACCTTCATTGGACAGTGTTGATGTCTCAACCTATGCTGGCTATATAGTTCTGGAACGCAAGGATGACTTCTAAGAATCACACCCTCATCTGATAGTATGTGTTCCCATTCTTGGGTTCACTTGGTGCTAATTCCTACTCCCATCTGAATAGACTCTGAACATGATTAACTGAACTGAACATGGGCTGAGTTACTGAATTCCGTTGACTGATGGAATACTACTGATATCTGACAACTGACTAAGTTTATGAGATCATGGAGATTTCCTGAGTCATAATACTTTCTGAAGTCTAAGGATTCATAGCTTGACTAAGAGTATCGTGAAAACATGACATGACTCTAGGCACATAACTAATGTTTCGGGTACGAGTACCCCTAGGACTCGATGAAAGGAAACTGACCACACATAACTTACTTGAACATATAACTAACATCATAATCCATAATACATTTATAGAAGTATTTCATCAAAACATGTGATAGGCATAACTTGTACATACATGGGGATTTTATGGTATCATGCTAGTTAGCCACTTTTCCTTTATCTAGGCATTTAATCAAACATATTGTAGGCATGGTACATGTAAACATCATTGTACAATAATTAAACATCATGATTCAATTCTAATTTCATCATTCAAGGGTTTAGTCATAGGTTTGCATGAATCTATATCTATAATAATTTAATGCACATAGAATTTATCACCCAACATGGAGTAGAATTCAATTTTTCATTATCCACATGAACAAGAGCAGCCCAATCATGAAATTCATAAGAAAATCCATAAACTTGAATCTAGAAAAGGGATTCTTGGGTTTCATGGATGAAAGGAGTCCATGAATAAACACTATACATACCTTGGTTCGTAAATACACGAAGATTGATGGAGGAAATTCTTGATTCTGTATCTTCTATGGAAAGCCCTAGGTTGTTCTTGAGAGGGTTTTGAGAGAAGAGAGTGTATTTTGGGCGAAAAGTGGCTGAATCACATGTTAAAGGGCTTAAATAGGGGTGGGAAATTGACCCTTTTAACCCTGAATGCATCTTGTAATTTCAATAAAAATTTCTTGAATTGGACCCCTGGCGCAACGCGGCGCTATCGCGCTGTGTCACTGGAATTTGAGAATTGAGAAACTGAGGGATGGCGCGATGCGGAGCCATCGGGTGGCCCCTTCTTTTACCACCTGAAACTTTGGCGAGACGCAGAGAAAATCACGCTGAGACACTGGAAAAGGACAATTGCCATTTTATCTTGTGGCACAACGCGCCATTGACCAATATGGTGTTGTTTTACGATGAAAACTTGAAATAGTCATAACTTCTTACCTGATTATCGGATTTAGGCAAATTTTATATCGATAGAAAGCTTATTGAATTTCCCACATGACAAAAAGTGAAAATATTAAAAATACCACATGTACAAAAATGGATTTATCTTTCAAATAAAGATCCTAAAATTTTTTAGACGATTTCAAGCTAGGAAAAGGTACGGGGTATTACAAGTCAAAACGGACTATTCAGGTTCTTGTGGATATACTCTGATCCTATGTTATGGATTTTTTAGGTTAGTGGGAGCAACACTTAGATTGTAAGCTTTAGAGTCCTTTTAGATAAGCGTGGGTGCCACTTTAGCGGCACCTAGGTGCTTTAGCATTACCGCTAAAGCGACCTAGTGCCCGCTTTAGTGGTACTTGGAGCCTCATAAATTCCCACTTAGCGGTTTTCTCCCATTTTCACACATTTTCAAGAGTGTAGAACACTATAAAGTGTGGAAGCTTGGGGGAAACATTAGTTG
Organism: Capsicum annuum; assembly: GCF_002878395.1. NCBI lineage: Eukaryota > Viridiplantae > Streptophyta > Magnoliopsida > Solanales > Solanaceae > Capsicum > Capsicum annuum. The sequence goes on from NC_061113.1 coordinate 146,720,585, forward strand.
GTGATTTTGGAGTGTTTGTAAGCTCAAATAATGTGTTTCTTCTCCAAATTCTTAGTTAATTTTCTCTTAATTCATGGTAAATTTCTCAATCAATCCTTAGAATATTGGTGGGTTGATTTTAGCATTATTTGAGCTCAAAATTTTACCCATTCTTGAGTTTAAATGTTATTTGAGCATAGAGGGATGCATTGACAATTTCAAAAATGCAATTTCGCAAGTGGGCCCCACGTAGAATTTTTATGTAATTTTTGACCTAAAGAACAAAAATATAATATGGGTACCGTTCTTCTCGTATTGATGATTAGATTATGATTTTGATAGCATGTCATCTTACAGAAGCTCTTTGACAGAGAAATTCATCGATTTAGCAAATTTCACAGGGCATTCTTTGGCGTTGGGTAGGCTAGGTTTATTTTTCTTGTAGATTAAGCTTAATTGTAGTATATTTATGATAATATGTTAGATATAGGTTGTGAATTAGGTATCGTAGCTGTAATTCATATAATTTGGGACTTTTAGCCTATTGAGTAACCCTAACTTAGGTGTGATTGACTTAGACACTCATGTTTAGGGTAGAATTACTATCTTAGGATGAAATTTAGCTCATTTAGCATATATTAGTGGTCTGAGATACCTTAGCCTAGTACGATTTAGAATTTTCTTTAGAATGAATTTTGAGAATTAAAAGTAGACCCCTCCAGCCCACCTTTGGTCAAGACTATTATTAGCTCCTTGTAATTTTATAGGCGTATTGTATCCCTTATATTGTATATTTGGTTGCTTTAAAAGGGTGGTTACATATTAATTATGCTAATTTGGTAATACGAGTTCCAATTTAAGTCTTTTGGTTTATGAATATAAGACCAATTCAATTTCGCCATTATTTATGATATGGGTTTCCATTCAAGTCCAACATTTGCTTATACGAGTTCCGATTCAAGTCCGACGTTGATGGGTTTTTTATGATGGTTATGTAAATGGGTTCTAATCTGAGGTTCATGGTATGGAAGGAATCTTGATTATGACTTAAGATGTCGTTATTTAGTATAACTATGGCTACTTGTTATCTTTGGTTTAACCCTCCGGGCTTATAGGGCCCCGCATTGGGTTATTTTCTTTTCTGCACTTACTGACTTATGGGGCTAATTTTGTAGTGATAGTTGTATGTTCCTTATTTTATTGTTTTGGACTATTCATTTATTTATTAACTACATTTGGAATGCTATTCCTACTTTGTCTTTCTACCTTGACTAAGTTTATCTATCTTACATATTTATTGTACTTATATTATGATTTAGCTTAGTCGACCGATGGTGCCTACTGAGTACCTGTGTATTTGGTACTCATACTACACTTCTGTACACTTTTGGTGCACATTTGAGTACTAGTTTCTATCGTTGACATTGAGATAGTACTGAGTGGGTTTGGAGATAAGGTGAGTTCTTTTTTCCTTTTTTCCTGAGTGGGTTTGGAAAAAAGGGTACGGAGTTACCCTTTTTTCCTACTACTATCTGTTATCTAGTCTTTTATTATTTGAGGCTGATTTGTATTTGACTATCATAGTACTCATATTCATTTTGTTAGTAGCTCTTGTACCGACACTAATAGGTCATGGGATGTTACCTTTACCTTATTTATTCTTTGTATCGCTATTATTATCATTATTATTGTTCTAATTTATTGTTGTAAGTCTTTACTTGCAAATTCTCAGCATTTATGCCATCTTTCCATCAAATTAGCCCATTGCTCATAACTACGGGCTACAGTTTGGTTTGCCTACTGGTGGGATAAAGTACGTGCCATCATGACTTGAAAATCGGGTCATGACATGACTACCCTAGGATTTTACCATGTCTAGTATTAGAACCATTAAATGGGTCATACGTCCCTAATCGCGCTAAATTAATCTTCTCCAACCTTAGTGAACTCTTTCAACATTAATCAAAGTAGATGGTCAATTCCCACTCTAATCTCCTTTTTCAAGCTAAATTAAGTAGGACTCGATAAAACATGAGATTAATTTACACAAGCAAATCCCATTTATAAATCAAGAGTTCTCACTAGAATCACATCACTACTATCTTAAGCCAAAGTTCTCACTGGAATTGAGTTTCTTTATTTTCAAACTTTCCCCGAACCCAAAAAACTGAGTTGTTCACAATATAAATTCTGACCATATCTTGCTAACCTCAATCTATCAAAGACACCACAAGTCACTGATTGCACCACAAAACCAAAAATCATCCTTGAACTCACAAAATGACAAAGAACCCAAGAAACCACATATTCATTCATCTAGGTACTAAATCAACCTACTCAAGGTTGGAACCATAACTATCAAATCAAACAACACTGTTACTTCACGTTGAAGAAACTAGACTAGAAATTGAAATCAATGACACACAAGACCTCAAAAGGCATAGCAAGCATACTTTGGTCACTATACAATAGTCGTGAACACTTTAAATGACAAGCAAATTCTTATGTAACTTATTAACATAACCCGTGAATTCCTTACTACCTAAGTGACATCTACCAACCTAAAGTCCTCAATAATCCAGTAGAACAAATAGCTTATCCGATTATACATGCATAAGCAACTCATCATATGAGAGAGAATCAACCCGTAGAGGAAGTGAAAAAATCACTATATCTCACTGGAAGACACCCTAAACATAAATAAAATCTTAGGAAAGTCACTACTAGACTCCTCATAAGGCAATAATGAACCATACCATCAAGACTGTGAGTTTCCAACTTGTACTCATAGCCGAATTCTGTATATACAAAAATTCCTCATCTACAAATCCCTTATCTTTTTCCTTAACTCATTTCCAATTTAGTATATCCTTAGCACAGGAATCATAGAATAATAATGCATACTCTAATAAAACTTATAAGCAAAAATATTCCCTTAATCCACTTAGCTACTAAAGTAGTAAATGCTACAAACCATACGTCTTTCCATTAAAAAAAGCTTCAGAATCAAAAGCAAGAATCCTTAAAAGTTGAGTTCCTTCAAGTCTAGCCGAGGAGTTTTTCAACACACATAAGTCTTTCCATAGAAGCATAGTGAATCATTAAAGAAGTAACAAATAGTAAGACATGAATGCTTGAAAATCTTTCCTTATACTAACCACAATAAAAAACTACCAGGGCAAATCAAATTTGTATTAAAACCATAGCTGTGACTACTGTACTTAAAACTGCTGCCTTGAATCCATCTTATGGAACATAATACCGAGACCTGTCATCTTTCTAAGAAAACAATGTCTCTCTATCTATACTATGTTGTCCCTCATATAGTTCCTGATATCTCTACATATGAAGAAACCCAAAGAAGTAGGAGCTCACTAAACTGAACCTGATGAACCTAAAAATCCACCATGATCTAACCTTTTTCTGAGAATAAACACAAAGTTCCAGGACTCTACTATGTATTTCACTTCTATCAATAAGTATATAGGGCCTTTTTCCTACAAGCCTTTTATGTCTCTACTCAAAATTCTCTAGAAACTCTCAAACAGACTGATCCCATGAAAGAGGAAGAGACCCAGTTGCCTACTCTTTACCATATTCCTCAACTAGTGTCTAACTGGTCAAAATAATTGAAAGGTAGTGAAATCTACTCAATTAGAGTCTACAAGTCCTAACCTATGCAATCTCTCACAACTACAAGGCAAGAACATATAAGGAGGATCTATCCTTATGAACTCTATAAACCTTCTCTGTCCTTAAATGGATAAGAAGAGGTAAGTTCATTGGATGTGCAGAGATTTGGGATAATAACTTATTAGCCCTAAAAGAATCTATAGTTAAATATGCATTTGGAGTCTGAAGCCCTAAAGTAGCATGTCGAATCAAATTAGGATCCACCCTCTCAAGAAAACCAATAATCGAACCAAATAATCCTCAAGCATAGGTGTTGACATGATCACCGTTCGTGTCTATGCTGATCTTAACCCCTTTACCTCGATAGACCTAACATCACTAATGTTATGATCGGATTTACGTGTCATGATGGTACTTACTTTATCTCGCCATCAATTAAGCTGAATCATAGCTCAGAGATAGAAATAATGGTCTAACTTGGTGAAAATAGGACATAAAAGCTAGAAATTTGCAAGTAAACACTTGCAATAATTATTCAAGAGATACTAATAATAAAAGTACTAATACAAAGGATAAAGAAGTTAAAATAACATCTCATGACCTAGTAGCGTCGGTTAAAGAGTTTCTAACAAAAAATAACATAAGTACTATAATAGTTATATACAATTTAGTCTCAAAGAATGAAAGACTAGATACAAATAATAGAAGGATAGATGGCAACTCCGACTCCAAGAGATCACCTTGTCTCCAAATTATCACAACTGCATCATCAACGGTGGCCACTAGTACTCGGATTGACATGACCCGACTGGGGGCCTTATCGTAATGGGCATCCTAGGTCCAACTAGGACTGGAGACCATCCCATTTACCCAACCCAACCTCCAGCCACCTGCCCTAAGTTGGCTGAATTTTAAGCATATAACAAGATAGTGTAACAGCTCATATGAAGACTCTATGATAGGATCATAACCGTGGCTGGCCTAATCGAGTCCAACCATCCCACACCAACTGCCCAATCGTACCAAACCATTCTAAAGGCCATAAACCAGGCCATAACTAAATAAATTCCAAAACATAATATAATTAATCCCAAAATAAAATACGATGGAACAACCAATAATCTCGTCGACTGGTGTCATCCCCAATGTCAATACCAATACTAAATTTGACACCAATATCGATCCCGACCATTCCAACCCAAAGAGGACTAGTAGCAACAAGTAGAACTCCAGAACTATCAGGGATAGGATCATGAGATCGAAGATAACCCCAGAAGTAGGATGCACTCCTTCAGCATTACCCCTAGATAAGATAAAATTTTTTTCTTATGTTCCAAAACTAATTACCCCCAGATGGGATAAAAGAATTTTCTTATGTTTCAGATCTATAAGGCATGATGTGAAAGATGAACAAACAAGGATTAAAGAAGATTCTAGGTCTGAGACTTCAAGCTTGAAAATAGAATACCAAGAAAGTGAGACATTTCCTAAATGCCTTATAGACTCTCCCATATGAGCGTGGTGCACTACACCCCCCTAAAAGAGACTATACTTGATACAACTTTGTGGACTTCTAATTGACCATGAACCTAGGCTCTGACACGAACTTGAGATGAGCCAACCGGAGGCCTTGTCGTAATGGGCATCCCAGGTCTGACCAGGACCAAAGAACACCCCCGTTACCTAACCCAACCTCCACTTGCCTGTCCTGAGTTGGTTGAATTTTGAGCATATAACAAGATAGTGTAACAACTCACATGAAGACTCTGGGATAGGATCACAATCATGATCAGCCCAACCGAGTCCAACCCTACAACAAGAACCACATAACCATACCAAACTATTCCAAACTCTTCCTTCGAATAAATTTAAAAACAGACCTAATTGTCTCTGGCTGGCTATGTTAACAAAATGTATTTAAATGCCCACATGCTAATTAATCCATGAATAAAAAGTATGTGTATTTCCAATATCATCGTACCTCTTAGAGGTCAAATCATATACATAATGATAACCTGTAATGATCCCCAAAACAAAATGTTCTTTATATAACTAAATAAGTTTTAAAACATACTATAATTAATCCCAAAATAAAATATGATGGAACAACCAACAATTTCGTCAACTGGTGTCAGCCCCAATGTTAATACCAATACTAAAGTTGAAACCACTACCGATCCCACTCATTCCAACCTATAGCAGTACTATAAAAGACTCTAACCAAAGAAAAGTAAAAATCTGGTTGGGATATGCCCTAACCATGGCCAAAACTAATATCCAAAATAAAATTAAAGTGTCTCGAAATATCAATATCATGAAATGAAGCCTTTCAAAAGGATGAAAGCTCACCACTTCAGTCTAAATGATGATCCTTGAGTCAATCACTATGTAGGAGGAGTAGAACGGTCGGTTCCTGTATAGCGTGGGTATACAACCGCCAGTTGATGGGTTAGCAGGTGAATGCTAGCATGATCTCAGGATAAGTATAAAATAATGCCATTTATGAAGCCAAGTAAAACCATCCATATGTACACTGGTCAGCATATGACAGGACCATACCATTCGTACCTCATCATACGACTCGTTTCTATGAGTCGTATTGGGTCCAGAGACCAAAATTCTAAGAAATTTTCTAAAGGTCAAAACCCATGGTGTTATACGGATCTGCACTAAAAATCTACATAAGTGTAGTATGAGTACCAAAGCTCGAGTACTCAGTAGGCATCATCGATCGACTAAGCTAAATCTTATTATAAGTACTATAGTATGCAAGATCAATAAGCTAAGTTAGGGTAAAAGGGAAAACCTAAAATAATGCTCCAAATGTTGTACATAAATAAATAAGTAAATCCAAAATAATAATGTAAATATCACAAAATTATAACTACTAAACTGGCCTCCATAAGCCAGTATGTATGGAAAGATAAATAACCTAATGTGGATCCTCATAAGCCTGGAGGGTGCAATCAAAGGTAATAAGTAACCAAAATTATACCAAATAATCGTATCTCAAGACATAACCATAAATTCTTCAATAACATAAACCTCATATTAGAACCAATTTCATAACTGACATAAACATTCCATCGATGCAGGACTAAAATCGAAAATCATATAATTAAAGCCGAACTTGAACCAAAACTCATATCATAAATAATGTTGGAATTGAACCGGTCTCAAGATCACAAACCATCGAACTTGTACCAGAAATAGTATCATCTCTAAGGTACCAAACTAGCATAATAACCCTATAACCCCACTTTTCAAGATACCAAATATGCGATTTAAAGGATATAATTTGCCTATAATGTCTCAAGGAGCTAACTTGATCTAAGGTATGCCGGAGGGTCCCACTTTTAATCTCTAAAATTTATTCTAAGGTAAATTCTACCCCAAACTAGGTTGAGGTATGTAAATTCACTTTTAGATAATAGATAAGTCATATCAATCCTTAAGATAGAAATTCTACCCTAACATGAGTTATTAAGCCAATTATGCCTAAGTTATAGTTACTGAACAGGCTAAAAGTCCCAAATTATACTAATTATACCTTCAAGACCTAATTCCCAACCCATATCTAATACATTATCATAAATATACTAAGATTAAGCCAATCTATAAGAAGGGTAAACCTAGCCTACCTCGACATCAAAAATGCCTAGTGAAATTCGCTAAGTACTTGAATTTCCCTTTTGAAGAGCTTCTGCAAGATGCCACACTACCAATATCACAATCTACACATCAATATGAGAACACAGGTACCCATATTGAATTTTATACTTTGGGTCCAAAATTACGTAAAAATCTCATATGCGACCCACTTACGAAATTGCACTTTCAAATTATCAACATGTTTCTCTATGCTTAAGGAACATTTACCCTCCAGAGTGGGTAATCTTTGAACTCAAAAGATGCTAAAATCAATGCACCCATATTTTAGGGATCTTGGAAATCTATAGAGAAATAATCCATGAAATTAATAAGAACTACCAATAATTCAGAGAAGAAATAAATTATCAAAGCTTACAAACACCCCATAATCACCCACTAATGATTCTCCTAAGCTTTCATACTTTATAGTGTTCCAGAATCTTGAAAATGGGTGAAAAATGGGATAAAACGGTCCAAGTGGGGGTATTTTTAAGGTTCCTAGGTACCAAGATGCCCTGGTGCCGCTTAAGCGGACACTAGGCTACTTAAGAGGTCACCATTTTTACATCCCAGTGTTGCTTTAGCGACATCTCCCATATGCATGCCTGCCATTTAAGTGGTCTCTTTTCCGCTTAAGTAACCATAACTTAAGCGGTAAGGGATATGCTTAAGCAGACCTCAGCTAGGCCAGTACTTAAGAGACCGAAAGGGCGCTTAAAAACCAGCTGAAGACTTGGAATTATTCTTAGTCTTAGCTGACCTCTCAGGATTCATCTGAAATACCATATACACAAATGAATTATGCTATCCTATCAAATTTGATGTTTCAAATACAATGGCGCCATCAAAATTTCTATTTGAGTCCATTTTGATAAAAAAGTGGGTCCCACACCTAAGTGCTATTTTTCTTAATTTATGGTCAATAGCTCAAAATGAGTTTAGAGGCTTTGGGACCCAATACAAGGGTACTTATAGACTAAATTTGAAGTTATAGTGCTGTTGGAACTATTCAAATTGACATACAAGGTCGTTTGACTAAAGTTTTGCTCGGTTGCTAATTTTAATCAACAAAGACTTCAAAATAGAGAATTGGCTCTAAAAGCCAAATGAACTTCCTGGTAACCAAACTATTATCTCTAACAAGTTGTAAATGACTTGGGGCAGCTATAGGAAAAGATGTGAACAATGAAAATAAGTGGAAATATAGAAAATGATTTGTAGGGTTATTATAATATCCACTATAAAAAGAACTTTTGCCGCAAAAGTAAAGGGTTCGGATGCACTTAGAGTATCGAATAGGTGAGGATACTGGGTCTGCATTTCCCTCTCGATCTCCCAAGTATCCTCCTCTACTCGAAGGTGCCACTATTGAACCTTAACTACTTGAATCTATCTTGAATCTATCTCCTGCCAACCACTTGGCATCACTAGCTAAAATGAGCACTAGCTCCTTGACTAAGGTCAATCGCTTATCCGACATAATCGGGTCCCATATGAGAACCTAAGATGTACTAGAATGTACCACCATAACATAGAAACATGGAAAACCAAATGAATAATTGCAAAATCTAGGGGTAAGGTTAACTTATATGCCACCTCTCCAACTGTGCAACAGATTTCGAAAGGTCTAATATATCTAGGGCTGAGCTTGCCTTTCCTCCCGAAGCTGTTCACATCCTTCATGGGTGATATATAGAGAAATACCCAGTAACTAATACCAAATCTCAAGGAATGAAGTCTATATTCTTCATAAGCCTTCTGCCTACTCTGAACTACCCTCAACCGATCCTGAATCACCCTAACTCTATCAATGACTCCTAAAGCAAGTCAGTACCATAGGTCTAACCTCGGAGGTCTCAAACCATCTAATCGGAGAATGACATAGTCTACTGTATGAAGCCTCAAATGATGCCATATCAATACTCAAAGGTATCTATTATTATACGTGAACTATGCTAAATCCAACTACTGCTTCCACTAACTTCTAAAATCCATAACATGAGCTTAGATCATAGCTCAAGAACTTGAATAGTCCACCCTGATGGCCCATCAATTTGTGGGTGGAAGGCTGTACTGAGATCCACTTGAGTATCCAACTCCTCCTAAAAATCTCTCCAAAACATAGAAGTTAAAACCGTGCCCCAGTTTGAAATGATAGATATAGGCACACCATGCAAACAAACTATCTCACGAACATAGATATGGGCCAACCTCTTGGCAATGTAGGACATCTGAATAGGAATGAAATGTGTTGATTTGGTCAACCAGTAAACAATGAACCAAATACCATTGAAACCATGGGAAGAACAAGGAAAACAACTAACAAAGTCCATGGTGATTCACTCCTACTCCCACTTGGGAATAGGCAATCTCTGAATCAAGCCACTAGGTCTTTGATGATCGGCCTTCACCTACTAACAACATATGTAAAGAGCTCTAAAGTTTTCCACTTCTCTCTTCTACCACTTAACTAATAGCACTGCCTCAAATCTCTATTTATCTTAGCTGTACCCGGGTAAATAAAATATCTAAAGCTGTGAACCACATGGAAAATCAACCAAATTAAATATCCAACACTCAAAATAAAAATATAGCTATCAAATATCAAAACACCCTTAAAATAAATGGCATACCTCATGGAATCACCACTCAACACCTAATCATGGATGATGCAAAGTCTCATATCCTTAAACTGACTACTCTAAATCTACTCCAATAATGCAGACCTCACCTCAACACTAGAAAGAATCCTCTTAGGTGCAGAAATATCCAATCACACCATCAAGTTGCTATGGACTAGATGTCCTATGCCAATGGCCTCTAAGAAGTTGAGATAGAATCCAAACTACCCATACCCACTGCCTTTCAGCTCAAGACGTCCACTACCATGTTTACCTTGCCCAGATAATACAAAATAGAGATGTCATAATCCCTGAGTAACTCTACCCTTCTATGCTGCCTTGGATTATCTCTCTTTAGGTTATAAGTGCTGAAGACTACGTGATCCATGAAAATCTCACAATGCACGCCATACAGATATGTCTCCAAATCTTAAGTATGAAAACTACCACTGCTAACTCCAAATCTTAGGCGGGTTAGTTTCACTCATACATCCCTAGCTACCTTGATGCGTCAATAATAATTATCCTGCTGCATCAGAATACAACCCAAACCAACACTAGAAGTATCACAAAATACACAGTGAACCCCTCACCCTTAACAAGAAGATCCAATATAGAAACTGAAGTAAGAAATCTCTTGATCTTCCCAAAGCTCAAATCACACTCCTTGGACCATCTGAAAGAAACCTCCTTGTGATTCAATATGGTTATTAGTGCTGTAATATTAGCAAAACCCTCAATGAACCATCTATAGTAATGGGCCAAACCAGCGAAGCTATAAACTTCAGACGATATGTGGCCTGTCCCAATTACGAATAGCCTTAATCTTTATTGGATATACCATACTACTATCCTTAGACATCACATGCCGTAGGAATGTTACCAACTTAAGCCAGAACTCACCCTTAGAGAATTTGGTGAAAAGCCTATGATCTCTCAAAGTCTAGAGCATAATCTTCAAATACCGCATATGCTTTCCTCTACTCCTTGAATACACAAGGATATCATCAATGAAAATAATAACAAAGAACTCCAAATTAGGTTTGAGCACATGGTTCATCAAATCTATGAATGTGACTTGGGCATTGGTCAACTCAAAGGACATCACCAGGAAATCATAATGACCATAATGGGTCCTAAATATTGTGATTAGGATATCCTCAACCTTAATCCTCAACTGAAGGTAACCAGACCTCAAGTCAATCTTAGAAAACACTACCGCTCCCTGAAGCTAGTCAAATAAATCATCAACGTGAGACATAGGTTACTGGTTCTTCACCATCACCTTATTAAGATGTCTATAGTCAATACATATATGCAGGGAACCATCCTTATTCTTCACGCTCAAGATAGAAGAACCCCAAGAAGACATAGTCGATCTAATAAAACCCTTACCCTAAAGGTCCTAAAGTTGAGAATTCAACTCTTTAATCTCGGTAGAAGCCATACAGTAAGGTTCCATAGATATAGGTCGGGTGCTCAGCCATAGATTTATAACAAACTCAATATCACACTTAAGAGGAAGACCAGGTAGATCGATAGGGAAAACATTAGGAAACTTACGAACTATAGAAATAGAGTCAAGCAACATATTATCCATGGTAACATTATTAATATAAGTGAGATAAGACTCAAAACCCCTCAAAGTAAGCCTTTTAGCTCAAACATAAGAAATAATTCCTATCGGCTCACAACTAATATCTCCTTGACACATAATTGGGGTATGCCGGGTATGACTAAGATAACTGTCTTGGCAAGAAAATTTAGGACCCATGATAGTGAGATAACCAGTCCATGTACAGAATCCCATCAAAGTACACCATGTCTATGTCACTACCTGATCTACCCCCAGTCTAAACATGGTGCTTAAAGTCATAAGTAACCCAAAGCTAATCCATGACTTGTCATAAGAAATAAATACTGGAGGAATGTAATAAAATACTAAGCAAAAACTAACTAAATTAAACTAATAAGGAAAAATCCTAAAATCAAGATAAATACTATCTAAAGTTACATAATGAAATTGAAAAGAAATATGTCTAACTGTCTGAAAGCCTCTAAACCTGATAAGTTGTTGGGATAGACCCCTGCTAACTCTAACTAACTAAAATAAGATAAATTACTAAAATGAATAACTGATAAGATAATAAGTCCTTGAATAATGAGGACTCACCAAGACTGCAGCTGAGTGGTGTGTGAAGATACTAAGGGAGGTCAAGGTACTGAGTATCCAAACCTTATTATGAGACAATATATTGCCAAAGGTATGTGATCAGTACTTTGAATGTACCGAGTATGCGAGGTGAAAACTAGCTGATATAAATATATACTGAGCAAGAATGCATGAAAATAAAAATCAAATGTAAGACCAAGTACAAAAATATGTTGTGTATCTAAATAACAGAATGACTGAATACTGAACACTTGGTTATGCAAACCTAAACTGAACATAGTTTGAATACTAAGTGGACTGTGGGAGCAAATATTTAACTGACATTCCCTAATCTGAGTTAATTGGGTTCCAACCTGTAGCACCAGTTGGAGGGGTATCGGTACCTTGCCAAGGGTACCAACACTAGCAGGTGTAGATCCACTAAATTAATGTCCCAAGGGATTAGGGTGTCAGTATTCTACTGGCGGGCGACCTCTCATAACCTACAGTGGAAACATAGTTCACGAATCTAGGGACTTCTACTCAAGGTCACAGTCCTCAATTGGCGGGTAAGCCTTTATTCCTAGGTTCGCTCGATGCTAAGTACTATTCTCAACTGAACTGACACTGATAAATGATATATTATCAACATGATATGATAACTGATATATGCCTAACTTGGCAATATTTTGAATTTAACAACAAAGGCATGATCTGAATGACTTAGAATATGTAAACTGATATATGCATGGATTTCCTAGGTATCAGGTGTTCATAACCCACTAGCTCTGTCTAATGCAACTGAACATAATAGTATTGAAAGCTGATCATAATAAGGATTTTCATGAATAAAGCCTAAAAATTCAACAACAGATCATAATATGGAAATTCATGATTTCGAAACATAGGAGACCACTAATCTCATGGAAAATACATACTCATGGTATACATATAAACTAAAGAGAGATAAGAGATTCATATTTGACCTGGAACCCAATTAAAGGAAAAATAAATTATGCTTGTAAATTTAGAGAGTTCTTTAAACTCAGTGGGTGGAAGGGGTCCACTGATGATATCCCACATACTTGAAAACAAATCCCTTGGAGAATCTTGTCAAAACTTAAACTTGCTTTTGATGAACCCTAGTTTGGATTTTGAGAGAAAAATTTCTTCTTTTTCTATGTGTTGATAAATTTTGAGTTATGAGAGGTTAGGGTAGTGTTTACCCTTGATAAATAATGTTTGGGAGGCTTAAACGATATGGGTTGGGTTAAAAAGGGGTGGAATTTATCAAAGAATCTTTGTTAAGAATGTGCATGAATTTTGGTTCCAGTCATCAAAGCTCACTATACGACTCGTACCCTCTCATCACGAGTCATGGTCTAAGATATGACTTGAGGTTATGAGGTCTAAATAAGTGAGACTTTCCTTATTTCTTCTTCCGTTAGCCTTTTTAAAATAAGTGAGACTTTTCTAAAAGTGTGGCGTGCTTCGAACCCATGAAAAAGACTCTACTTAATGCGACTTTCAGACACCTTAGGACACTTTAAATCTCATTCTCTGATACCAAGTTTTTCATGACCTGAGACTACTCTGTAGTCGTAACATGGTGCTTAGAGTCACATGTTATCCCAAGATAACTTATGGCCGGACATAAGAAATAAATACTGAAGAAATGTGATAAAAATACTGAGTGGAAACTAGCTAAAGTAAACTAATAAGGAATAATCAATCAACATAAATACTGTTTGAAGTTACTCAGTGAAACTGAAAAGAAACATGTCTAACTGTCTGAAAGCCTCTAAACTTAATGAGTTGTTGGGACAGACCCCCAACTAAATCTGACTAACTAAAATAAGATAAAGTACTGAAATAATTAGTTGATAATATAACTAGTCCTCGACTAATAAGGACTCACCAAGACTGCAACTGAGTGACGTGTAAAGGCACTAAGGGAAGCCGAGTACTGAGCGTCCAAACCTATATTATGAGATAATATAGCATAAAAGGTATGTGATCAATACTTTGAATGTACTGGGTATGTGAGATTAAAGCTAGTTGATATACATATATACTGAGCATGAATGCATGAACAGGAAAATCTAATGCAAGACTAAGTACAAATATATGTTGTGTATCTGAATAACTGAATGGCTGAATACTGAACACCTGGTCATGTAAACCTGAACTGAACATAATCTGAATACTAAACTGAGAAATGTAGGAGCTAAAATTTAACTGATATTCCCTAATCTAAGCTAATTGGTGTCCAACCTACAACCCCAGTTGGAAGGGTATCGGTACCTTGCCAATGGTACCAACACTAGCTGGCATGGATCAACTAAATTAATATCCTAAGGGACTAGGGTGTCAGTCCTCTACTGGTGGGTGACCCCTTATAACCTAAAGTGGCAACGTAGTTTTGGAACTTAGGGACTTCTACTAAAGGTCTCAGTCCTCAACTAGAGAGTGAGCGTTCATTCCTAGGTTCGCTCGATGCTAAGTACTACTTTTAACTGAACTAGCACTGATAATTGATGTATGCTCAACTTGGTAATATTTTGAATTTAATAACATAAGCATGATTTGAATGGATCATAACATATGCATGGATTTCGTAGGTATCGGGTGTTCATAATCCACTAGCTCTGTCTAATGCAACTGAACATGATAGCATTAAAAGCTGATCATAATAAGGAATTTCATGAATAAAGCCCAAAAATTCAACAATTGATCATAATATGGAAATTCATGATTCTTGAACATAGGAGACCACTAATCTCATAGAAAATATATACTCATGGTCATACACATAAATTGAGGAGAGTTAAGAGATTCATATTTGACTTGGAACCCAATTAAAGAAAAAGGAATTATGCTTGTAAATTTAGAGAGTTCTTAGGACTCAGTGGGTGGAAGGTACCCACTAATGGAATCCCACATACCTGAAAACAAACCCTTTGGAGAATCTTCTTAAAACTTGAACTTGGTTTTAATGAACCCCAATTTGCTTTTTGAGAGAAGACATTGCTTCTTTTGCTATGTGTTGAATTTTTTTTAAGTTATGATAGGTTAGGGTAGTGTTTACCCTTGATAACTGATATTTTAGGGGGCTTAAATGATGTGGGTTGGGTTAAAAGAGGGTGGAATTTACCAAAGATCCCTTGTTAAAAATGTGTAGGAATTTTGGTTCTAGTGGTGACTGCTCACCCTGCCACTCGTACCCTCTGGTCATGAGTCATGGTCTGAGTTATGACCTGAGGTTTTGAGGTCTGGGATCTTCACTGCTAAGGTAACGAATCCCCATCCTAATGACTCATAAGTTCTAACTACGTGTCATTAAGAGTAGTCATATTTTGAGACTCAATTTTTGGGTTCTTTTTTGCTAAGCTAACGAGATCACCTGACTACTCATCGTCACTGGTAACTAGTCATTGGGTCTAATCATTACTCCAGGATGAAATCTGAGGTCTTCATTGGAGTGGAAATGACTCACACATAACTACTTGTTACCTCTGGTAATGACTCATTACTAGAGTCATTGTCACTAGAGTGTGACATTCCCTTAGGAAAATTTCCACAACTTTTTGTTATGACTTTGGATTAAAGCGAGACTTATGGATTTAGAAAACTAATTTAATGGCCTATCTTTTGATGGGTTTAAGCTTGAAAAATTGGGGTATTACAGTCTAATATAATAAGATCATCCTAAGTATCAAACTCTCAAACAGTCACAACATAAGATCAATAAACCTGATCCACTATTAAAGAATCACCTATGAGAGTAGATACATATAATGACACAGATAAAGAATCCCAAGATAACTCTAACCATGAGGCACAATAAGAAAATAGTTAAGAATAAATGGATCTCATATCAAATAAAGCAAAAGCTGGAAGATGACATACTGCAATCATACCTGTTATAATAGCATCCAAAGACTCATCCTAGGGTCTATAAAGTACAACATACAACTGACCACACCCGCTACTAGGCTGGCCTCCTAGCCGATTTCCTATACTACCTGCTTGATGACCTCCACAAGCATCTTGAGGACCACCTCGATGACCACATGAACCACCTTTAGGTTGGGGTAGAACTACCCAAATCAATGGAATACTCTGAGTTGAAGGAACCATCGCTCCATGATTGGGGCACTCTCGTGAAATGGCTAAAGTCCCTATACCCATAATATGCCCCTGGCGCTATGCTGAACCTAGAAGATTCAAATGACCCAGAATAACCACTACGATTAGAATAACTAAAAAATAAACCCCTAAGAGACTGACCACTACTCTAGCTAGGATGATCCTTGAAGCTAGACTGGCCTCCATTTGTGATTTGAAGATCGACATAAATAGGCCTACTTGACTGACCTGATACTGATAAGGCTGACATGGAGGATACCTATCCTGAGAACCACTACCTCTGAATTGTGAGCCACTACGGCTCCCACTTAAACTACCCTAATATTCTTGGCCTCTTATCGCTGCTCCCTTGGGCCTCATGATGCATCTCTTCCATAACTTGAGCTTGATTAAAAACCTCAACAAAATCCTACTAGCAACAACTAAACTCTACATATCCATATGGAGAGGAAGTCTCAAACCTCAAATAAAGCATCGAACCCTTGCATACTTGGAAGTTAAAATAGATGTGGAATGCCTAGCCAACTCATAAAATTGAGCCTTATACTCCACAATAGTCATGGATCCCTACTCCAACCTCAATAACTGATCCCTTAAATAATGTCTAAGGCTATAAGGTATATACTTATCCAAGAAGACATCAGAGAATTGTGTTCATGTTATAGGTGATCAAACTATCCTGGAATCAGATAAGCAACTGTTGATGTAGGACGTACCTCAACTCTGGGAGTCATACCTACAATACGTGTCCCTACTTCAGTACCATTACGATTTGTAGTTTGTGCACCATTATACTGTGCACCACCAACTATTCCCAAGATCTAAACTAACACATCCTTGAGTAGTAAAGAAAAAATAAACCCCGATAGTATGTGGGCTAGTCCCCGACCCACCACTGGCTGGGGTGGAGGAATCTCTGGTTGGGGAGTTGGAACAGGGTCTGAGGAAGGCCCCCTATCCTGGTCCCTGGCTAGGGCTTCATCTCTAAGTTGTCCTCAACACCTAGGTCATCGGCGAATTTCTATTGGATCCCTAGGCATGGGATTGGGGTCCTTATCTCGTGTAGCTGTAACACGTGTCCTAGATATTTGTGAAAGATTGAAACTAAAGGAATCTTTAGAAAATAGCTCATCCTAGCCATCTGCAAAAGAGTCAAAGCAAAGGAATCTTTAGAAATCAACTCATAATCTTAGCATAAAATGGGTGAAAGAAGTGAAGAACTCCTAAGAATGTCCTATAGACTCCTGAAGATAAGAAACGAACGCCATTGTTCTGATCTGCAGGACTCTACTAGACACTTGCTCTTGCACCAACAATACTAGTGAACCTAGATATAATACCAAATCGTCATTACCCAATATATGAGTCATGATGGCAACTAATTTATCCTGCCAGTAGGTAAGCCAAACTGTAGCCCGGAGCTAGAAGCAATGGGCTAATTTGGTGGAAAAAGAGCAATAAAGCCAAAAATTTGCAAGTAAAGACTTACAACAATTATTCAAAAGATACTAATAATAAAAGTACTAATATGAAGGATAAATAAGGTAAAGATAACATCCCATGACCTAGTAATGTCGGTACAAGAGCTTCTAGCAAAATGGAACATAAGTACTGTAATAGTTGAATACAACTCAGTCTCGAATAACGAAGGCTAGATACAGATAATAAAAGAAATGAGTGTAACTCTAACTCCATGAGCTCACCCTATCTCAAAATTTAAAGAAATATGATCGCATCAACAACATTGACCACTAGTATTTGATCTGCACCAAAAAGGTACAAAAGAGTAGTATGAGTACCAAAGCCACAGTACTCAGTAGGCATCATGAATGACTAAGCTAAATCATAATATAAGTACCATAATATGAAAGATAAATAATCTAAGTCAGGGTAAAAAAACAAACCTGGAATAATGCTCCAAATGTTGTAAATAATAAATCAGTAAATCCAAAATAATAATGTAAAGATAACTCAATTATAACTACTATACTGCCATCATAAGCTAGAAAGTTCGAAAAGGTGAATAACCCAATGTGAGCCTCCAGCAGCCTAGAGAGTGCAATCAAAAGTAATAAGTAATAAAAAATACTAAGTAACCGTATCTCAATCCATAACCATAAATCCTTAAATACTATAAATCTCGGATTAGAACCAATTTCATAACCATTATAAAAAGCCCATCAATGCCGGACTTGAACCATAACTCATATAATAAAATATCAAACTTGAATCGAAACTCATATCTAAACAATATCAAAATTAAACCAATCTCAAGATCACAAATCACCGGACTTGAACTAAAACTGGTATCAACTCTAAAGTACCAAACTAGCATCATAACCCCATAAACCCATTTTCAAGCTACTAAATGTCCAATTTAAAGGATATAATTCGTCTAAAAAGTCTCAAGGAGCTAATAATAATCATGACCTAAGGTGGGCCGGAAGTGCCCATTTCTAATCCTCAAAATCCATTCTAAGGTAAATTCTACTCCGAAATAGGTTGAGGTATCTAAATTCACTTCAAGAAATTAGATAAGTCATATCAAGCCTAAGATAACAATTCTACCCTTACATGAGTAATTAAGCCAATTATGCCTAAGTTACGGGTACTAAATGGGCTAAAAGTCCCAAATTATACTAATTATACCTTAAAGACCTAATCCCCAACCCATATCTAACACATTATCATAAATATACTAAGATTAAGCTCAATATACAAGAAGGGTAAACCAAGATTACCTCTAAGCTAAAAAATGCCCGGTAAAATCCATTAAATCAATGAATTTTCTTTTCGAAGAGCTTCCGCAAGATCCCACACTATCAAAATCATAATATACTAATCAATTCAAAAAATAGTACCCATATTGCATTTTATGCTTCCGGTTCAAAATCCCATAAAAATCCCTTGTGGGGCCCACTTACAGAATCACACTTTTAAAACGGTCAATGTATCTCTCTACACTCAAGCAACATTTACCCTACAAAATGGTAAACTCCGAGCTTAAATAGTTCCAAAATGAACCCATTAATATTTTAGGGATTTTGGAAATCTATAGAGAAATAATCAAAGAAATTGAGAACTCACCAAGAATTTGGAGAAGAGATGCGTTAACCAAGCTTACAAACACCCCAAAATCACCCCCAAATGATTCTCCCAAGTTTTCACACTTTCTAGGGTTCCACATTCTTGAAAATGGGAGAAAATAGGCTAAGTAGGGGTATTTATAAGGTTCCCAGGTGTCGCATAAGCGTACACTAAGTCGCTTAAGTGGTTACCACTTTTGTGCCCCTATACCTCTTTAGCGACATCTCTTGTCTGCATGCCTACCGCTTAAGTAGTCCCTTTGCCTCTTAAGCGACCATTGCTTAATCAGTAAGGGCTCTGCTTAAGATGAACTTAGCTGGGCTAGCCTGGCTTTTTAAGAGGACCTCCACTTAAGCAACCAAAGAGTGCTTAAGAGGGTGCATCAACTAGAGATTTTGAATTATTCTGAGTCTCTGCCGACCCCTGAGATTCATCCAAAATCCCATATACACAAACAAATTATGCTACCCTATCAAATTTGAAGTTCTAGGCTCAATGGCGCAGTCCAAATTTCCATCCAATGTTGTTTCGATGAAAAATAGGTCCCACACTCAAGTGCCATTTTTCTTAACTTCCAATTAATAGCCCAAATGAGTCTAGAGGCCTCAGGACCCAAACCAAGGGTCCTCTTAGCCTAAAATTGACATTCTAAGTTGTTGAAAGTATTAGAATTGGCATACGAGGTTGTTTGAATGCAGTTTTTAACTAGTAGCCAAATTTAATCCGTGAAGACTTCAAAATAGATAATTGACTCTAAAAATCAAATGAACTGCCTGATAACTGAACTGTCAGCTCCAGCAAGTCATAAATGACTTAGGGCAACCATAGGAAAGCTCTAAATCGTGAAAATGAGCAAAAATATAGAAAATTACCTAGAGAGTCATTACAACCAAAAACTCTAGAACTAGAAGAGGCAATCTCAACCTGACCCCTAGCTGGTCCAGATGTTCAAATTTGACCTCAACCTTTACCTTTGCTCCTACCGTATACCAAAGGTACGTGCTCTAAATCTCTAACCAAGGAGAAATACGTGCTCACCATCTGTGAAAGAGTGAATAAGGGGTTTGAGTTACATAAAGGTATTAATGCATGACATAAAATAAATGAATTTCTCCTAAAGTCATGTAGCATCTTGAAGATTGATAACACACGTATCCACATGGATCTACAAGAGTCTATTAGACTTGAGTTGTACTAATGAGACCAATGAACTTGGGAATCTGATACTAATTTTTTGTGACCTAACATACATTACATGATGACACCTATCATACCTCTAAATAGTTAACCGTTCCCAACCCAAACTCAATAACTAAAGTAAATCAAATATGGATGAAGAAGAATTCAATAATCCCAAAATATTTAAAGATGAAATAATAATTTCAAGGATACATCCTAGGTCTTGTTTTCTATAGTACAAGTCTTTATTTCAGAATAATATCAATAATCTAAAGTATCTTAAATGCAGATAAAACATAAGATAAATAAACAGAGATCTGGGTAAACTATGTGAAATTAACATGATCCGAACTAGGGCCTTGTCGTAATAGGCATCCCAAGACCAACAAGGACTAAGGATCACCCTAGATACCCAACCCAACCTCCAAACACATATCTCAAATCGGATGAATTCCGAAAATATAAAAAGATAGAGTTATGTACCACTCAAGAATCTGGGATAGGTCCATAACCATGACCAACCCAAACAAGTCAAACCATCCAATATCGAACCAACAACCATAATGTAAACCAATCAATGACCATTGCATAACATAATAAAATGGAACAATCACAAATCAAATACAATCAATCAGTATCATCCATAATATCAGTACCAATGCCAAAGCTGATACCAATGCCAACACCGCCCATATCAACCCATAATAGTCTCACAAAGTATCTATCCAAAAGTAAAACAGTATTCAATTAGGACATGCCCCTAACCATAGCCAAAACCAAAGTCTAAGAAATAACTAAAGTATGATAACAAGACCAAAACATAAAATGGAGCATTCCGGAGTATAGAAGCTCACCACTTCAATCCAACTCTAAACTATTCTCGAATTCAATCAATCAGAAAGAGAAGTAGTACGGCCAAATCCTGTATCACGTGGGGATACAGTACCCTAAGATAGGTTAGTGAGCGAATGCTAGCATGCACTCAGGATAAGATAAAATAATGCCAATATTTAAAACCAAGTTAATAACCATATGCATTCACATCCATAATATATATATATGTATATATATATAATATCGGGAAGAGAATCGGGTTTAGCATGCATTTAAAACCATTAAACTAGGTATATGTAGCATAACCATCCTAGAACTACCCACGGGCTATATGGGTCCAGTGTTACCCCTGAACGGGCACTAGTGCGTGTAGCCGCCCGAACTGAAGATATAATAGGGGAAGGGAATTCCCATGTACCCTTCACCCTCCATGATACAAGTATACAAGTATAACTTAGGGGATTCTTTTATACCCCACAAGTATATGGTCGCCATGACCAATGCTCGCGTTGGCAAACATGAGTTTCCAGTGTCCATCCATTGGACACACACTTTCACGATTAGCTATCATAATCCGCCATTATTTCCTAATTAAAACCATTAGCACATATTCAAACTACTAATTCCATATATTATTAACCAAGGCTATAAGAAGTGGTATGTCCTACCGACTATAGCTTATAAGCAATGTCCCTAGCCAATCTTTTAGGGGATTCCCATGTACCCCATAGACTATTATAAGATTCACTTGGGAGATTTCCATGTACCCCCAACCATGGCCACCAAAGCCTTACCATTTAGCCATTAAAACCATTAAACCAATTTAGGTAGCAACATCATATTATACCATGCAAGTTTTCAATAAAAGTCCAACTATTTAGTAAAGGCATTCTCATAGTCATTTTAACAAACATGTTGAGGGCATATAGTTTCCAAGACCAAAACCAAGTACCAATTGACCATTCCCATGCAACCACATGTTCAAACCATCATTATAATATGAAATCATCAATAAAAACATGGGAAAGATAAATCAACCATTAATAACCAAACCCCCCAACATATGATTCAAAACCCAAAACAATGTCACAATTATGCTATGAAAACCATTCACAGAATATGCCTTTAGTTGAACTAACAATGAGAGAGGAGTAACATGCCTTAGATTACAAAGAAGACGGAGAGAAATCACTCTTTAGAGACTTAATTGACAAACTTGAAGAAAACCCTAGCCTTTGCTTAACCTAAGATCTTGAGAGAGAATTGAGAGTGTTTTTAAGTATTTAAGATTAGAATAATAGGGTAAATGAAGTACCAATAGTATTTTAGGTCGTGGGGTCATAAGGGGTTATGAGGGAAAATGTTCAAAATACCTCCAACATAAACTGTAAAAGAATTCCCACAGGTGGGTACGACTTCACCTCCCAAACCGTACACAATCATACGAGTGGTACCCACCACTCGTATCCTGGACCTCAAGTTGGACCCCTACACTGTCTAACATACGACCACCAAGACTAATCGTGTCCAAGCATACAACAAGTACCCACAAACCATACCCTAGACCACCCACCAAGAGCATGCCACACTGATCATCATACAAAATGGCTTCACTCACTCGTATTATCTCCATACAATTCATATGGTGTCCACTCATACTTGGACAGTAACCACCCAAGACCACACTAAGTAACATACGACCAAGACCCCCAAACTGTATCCACATCATATAACTAGTACCCACAAGTCGTATGATGTCTAGAAGCTCAAAACTTAGGAAATTTCTAAGGATCAAAACACAGGGTGTTTTAATTATTCCCTACTTGGATTATTCATCCTCGAATGATAGAACAAGGTAGTACAAGTACGATTTGCCCCCAACAACTTGACTCTAACCTTTAACTAAGAAAACAAAGATGCAAGGAAGTCAATCTTTTCTTTAACGCAGTTTGAAAAAAAAAGGTATGATAAAGAACACATACCTTTCGCATGAATTTTGGGAGCAGAAAATAGGAGCAGGTGCTTGGGTTTCATGTGCTCTACTACTTCCTAAGTAGCGTCTTTCAACCTTGTAGTTCCTCCATAGAACCTTAACCAAAGATACATCCTTGGACCACAACCAATGAACCTGCCGATCCAAGATCTCAACCGGGACCTCCTCATAAGACAAAGAATCTGATATACCAATATCTTTAATAGGCACAATTTGAGATGGATCACCCATACATTTCCTCAACATAGAAAATGGAACACTGGATAAATGGGGCTCAAACTATAAGAAAACTCCAACTCATATACAACCTTACCAACCTTTTGCTAAACTAAGTAAGGACCCACATACCGAGGACTGAGCTTCCCCTTTTTCCCAAACTGCATCACTCTATTTATGGGAGATACCTTTAATAACACCCTATCCCTAACCTTAAAATCTAACTCTCTTCACCTCACATCTGTATAGGACTTTTGGCGACTTTGGGAAGACTTAACTCTATCCTGAATCACCTTTACCTTGTTAATGGCTTGGTGAACCAAATTTGGCCCAAACATCTCCACCGCACCGACCTTAAATAACCAAATAGGAAATCTACATATCCTACCATTCAGGGCCTCAAACAGAGCCATCCTAATGCTAGAGTGGTAGCTATTATTGTAATAAAACTCTATAAGAGGTAAATTCTTAACCCAACTACCACCATAGTCTATCACACACGCACAAAGTATTTCCTATAACATTTGAATAGTCTTTTATGCCTGCCCATTCGACTGCGGGTAGAAGGCATACTCAGACTTACCTTAGTTCCTAAACCTTTCTGAAATAACCTCCAGAAGTGAAATGTAAACTGTGTACCTCGATCAGAGATGATAGAAACTAGTACCCCATGCAACTTTACAATCTCATGAAGATAAATCCTTTCATAATCCTCAACAGAGAAGTTATTCCTTACTGGCAAGAAGTGACCCGACTTTGTCTTCCTATCCATGATGACCCAAATTGAATCAAATTGATTTCAAGATCGAGGAAGATCGGTAACAAAATCTAGGTTGATTACTTCCTATTTTCATTTAGAAAATTTAATTTATTGATGCAATCCTTTGGGCCTTAGGTGCTTAACTTTCACTTGTTGACACACTAAACACTTGGACACAAAATTAGCCATATCCCTCTTCATACCATTCCACCAATACATCTCCTTAAGGTTATGATACATTTTCATCAAACCAGGATGAATGACATGGCGTGATTCATGTGCCTCAACCAATATCCTTTCTCACAAACCGTTGATGTCAGGGACACATAACCTTCCTTGGTACAAAAAGTACCATCACTACTAATCTCGAAGTCCAACACCTTTTCCTCTCCGTTATCACCCTTGATCCTTATCAACATAGGATCCAATATTCGCTTCTCCTTAATTTCATCACTAAGATATAATTGCACCACCTTATGAATAATCACACTATCCTCCTCAGTGTCCAAGAGGTGAACTCCAAGGTTAGCCTAATAGTGAATATCCTTCACCAACTTCTACTTCTCTATATGCACATCAGCAAGACCCTCCATGGACAACCTGCTAAGAGCATCAGCAATAACATTAGCTTTACCTTGATGGTAGTGAAAACTCATGTCATAGTCCTTGAGAAGCTCAAGCCATCTCCTTTGCTTGAGGTTAAGATCTTTCTGAGTAAACACATACTGCAGGCTTTTATGATCAGAAACATATCCACATGCACTGTATACAAATAGTGTCGCTAGATTTTTAACACAAATACCATAGCTTACAGCTCTAAAAAATGAGTAGGATAATTCCTCTCATGCAACTTTAATTGCCTAGAGGCATAGTCTATCACCTTCCTATGCTGTATTAACACATAACCCAAGCCAACCCGGGATGTATCATAGTGGACCATAAACTCCTCAACAGCTTTAGGAAAAGTCAAAACCAAAGGCAAAGTTAGCTTATCCTTCAGCTTCTTGAAACTACCCCCACACGCATTAGGCCATAAGAACTTAACCTTCTTCTGAGTCAATTTAGTCAATAGGGAGGTTATAGAAGAAAAACTCTCCATAAACCTGCTATAATAACTTGCTAAACCCAAGAAGCTCTAAATATCTATTGGAGTCATTGGTATAGGCCACTTTTTAACCATTGTAACCTTATGCAGATCTACTATGATCCCTTCATTAGAAATAATATGACCCAAAAAGTGACAATATTCAACCAGAACTTTCATTTAGAAAATTTGGCATACAACTGTTGTTCCTTCAAGGTTTGTAACACAACACAGAGGTAGTTGGCAAGATCCGCCTCACCTTTAGAGTACTCCAAGATATCATCTACGAACACAATGATAAATAGATCCAAAAGATGATGAAAGACCCTATTCATCAAATCCATGAATCCCGTCGGGGCATTGGTCAAACCAAACGATATTACCAAGAACTCAAAGTGCCCATACTGGGTACAAAAATTAGTCTTAAGGATATCCACTTCCTGAACACGATACCTTGACCGAATATTAATCTTAGAAAAGAATTTGGCAGCCTGTAACTAATCAAACAAGTCATCTTTCCTTGAAAGAGGAAACTTGTTCTTTACCGTCACCTTATTCAAACGCCGAGAGTCAATATATATCCGAAGGGAACTATCCTTATTACGCATGAACAACACCGATGTAACCCATGAGGACACACTAGGATGGATGAAACCCTTATCCAAAAAATCCTTGAGTTGCTCTTTTATCTTCCTCAACTCAGCTAGAGCTATTTTATAAAGGGATAGAAATTGGATGAGTGTTCAAAACAAGATCAATTCCAAACTCAATTTCCTTATCCAAAGGAACACCAGGAAGGTCATCAGGGAAGACCTCAGGAAATTCATTCACCATCGGAACTAAATACAATGAAGGACCCCCCAAGTTAGAATCTTTAACCCGAACAAAGTGATAGAGATGTCCCATGGAGATTAATCTTTGAGCTCTAAGATATGATATAAACTTCCCCTTAAGAGATAGGGAACCACTCTTCTACTAAATAACTAACTCATTAGGAAATTTAAAGACTGGGTTTGACAATCTAGGGACGCATAGCACGAGTGCAACCAATCTATCCCCTAAATGACATCGAAATCAACCATATCTAATTCATACAAATCCACCAAAGTCTCCTTACTATCAATAAATACCACACCCCCTATAGACTCTTTTAGCAATCGCAGAGTCACCTATCGAGGTAGAAATATAAAAAGGGTTTGAAATATACTTCAGAACAAAATCAAAAGACAGGGGTCAAGTAAATAATATACATCATGAGAAAAGAGTTTCAACATACCAGTCACGACATCAGGCGATGCCTCAGACTCATGTCAGGTAGTAGGAGCATAAAGGTAGTTCCAACCAGTGCTTGAACTAGAGGGTTCATCCTTTAGTAATGGAACTAAAGAAGATAAAATCGGAACCTTGTTCGCCCCAGAGACAATCTTACCAATGGGATAATTTCTAAGAATATGCCCTGAGTGACTATATTTGAAGTATCTGTCCCTTCCCTCATCATAGTAACCTAATGTAAATGACCACAGAACCTATAAGAAAGACATAATTGAGCTGATTGATCCCTACTAGCTTGAGATTGGGCACCCTGTGCCATGAAGTTGTTGACACCATGGAAACACCCATCATTCGATGGATTTAGGTAGGGAAAACTAGCCGTTAAATAAGACCCAAAGTTTTTCACCTTTTCTTGGGTCACTTACCACCATTTCTGCCACTCTGCTATTGTCTACCACCCTGCTCCGAGAATCTAAACTTCTTTCCCTGCCTCTCATTTAACTTAACTTGCTTTTTGTTTTCCTTCTCCACCTGTTGCATATAAACAATCAACCTAGAGATATCTATATCCTTGATCAGTAAGTAAACCTTACTTTCAAGGATCAACTCATGAGATAGTCTTGAAGTGAACTTTATTATCTTGGCCAGCATATTCGATACCATCTCCAGAGCATACCGTGATAACTAGTGAAACTTCAAGGCATACTCCTTGACTGGCATATTTCCTTGTTTCATATTAACAAACTCCTTCGCTTTCACTTTCCTCAACTCCAGAAGAAAAAAGCCATCCAGGAATGCATTAGCGAAATCCTCTCTTAGTGATGAATCATTAGTTTCACCCCTTGCCTAATCCCATTCCTTCTAGCATTGGTACGCCACATATTTTAGATGGTAGGCTAAAAACTCCACACCTTTCACATTCGTGGCTTGCATAACACAAAAAATATTTTCCATCTCATCAAAAAAACTTTATGAATTCTCCTCCACCATAATACCTGTAAATGTCGAAGGGTTTAACCTCATGAACTGGCTAACCCTTGTGGCCTCAGAAGATGGAGTAATAGGAATACCATGCTCAGACTGAGTAGCTTCCAATTGTGCCAACATATAAATAGACTGATGAAACTCAGCATTCATCACATCAGCCTGAGAAGTCTAATAAGGACTAGAGGGAACCGGTGAAACTCCAGGACGATCCAAAACTAGGCCCCTAAATTAAGTATGGATCCCCTGAGTAGAGTATGTCCCATCATCGTTATATCCAGTTGGGATAGAAGAGTTTTTGTGAGCATCAAATCATTGAGGCTTGACATCAAAAGTGAACAAATGAGAATTAGAGAAGATTCCATGACTTAGACTTAAAATCTTGAAAATAGAACACAAGAAAGAGAAATATTCCTAAATGACTTGTAGCCTCTCCCGTGTGAATATGGCACACTACATACCCTTAAAACAGACTCGACTCGACATGGATTTATGTACTCCCAATTAACCATGAACCTATGGCTCTGATACCAACTTGAAATTACCCGAACAAGGGCCTGGTCATAATGGGCATACCAAGTCCAACAAGGACTGGGGACCACCCAC
Organism: Capsicum annuum; assembly: GCF_002878395.1. Classification (NCBI taxonomy): domain Eukaryota; kingdom Viridiplantae; phylum Streptophyta; class Magnoliopsida; order Solanales; family Solanaceae; genus Capsicum; species Capsicum annuum. The sequence goes on from NC_061113.1 coordinate 146,748,785, forward strand.
GATACCCAACCCAACCTCCAAACACATACCCTAAGTTGGATGAATTCCAAACATATGATAAGATAGAGTTATGAACCACTCAAGACTCCGGGATCGGTCCATGACCATGACCAACCCAAATAAGTCAAACTATCAAATACCGAACCAGTAACTATAACATAAACTATTCCATAACCATCCATAACATAATAAAATGGAATAATCATAAATCAAATACAGTCAATCGATATCAACCATAATACCAATACCAATGCCAACGCTAACACCAATATCGATACCACCCATACCAAACCATAGTAGTCTCACAAAGCCTTTATCCGAAAGTAAAATAGTATCTGATCGGTACATGCCCTCAAGCATAGACAAAACCAAAGTGTAAGAAATAATCAAAGTATGACGATAAGACCATAACATTAAATGGAGCCTTCTGGAATATAGAAGTTCACCATTTCAATCCAACTCTAAGCTATTCTTAAATTTGATCACTGAGTAGGTGGAGCAGTATGGCCAATTACTGCATCACATAGGGATACAATGCCCAAAGATGGGTTAGCGGGTTAACACTAGTATACACTCAGGATAAGGATAAAATAATACCAATATTTAAAACCAAGTTAATAACTATATACATTCATATATAGACATATATATAGTCCATGTCGGGAAGGGAATTGGGTTTAGCATGCATTTAAAACTATTAACCTGGGTATGTGTAGCTTAACCATCCTAGCACCAACCACGAGCTATATAGGTCCAGTGTTACCCCCTGAACGTTCCCCAGTGCATGTAGCTGCACAAATTAGAGATACCATAGGGGAAGGGGATTCTCGTATACCCTTCACCCTCCATGATACATATATACAAGTATAACTTAGGGGATTCCTATATACCCCCAAAGTATATAGTCACCATGACTAATGCTCATGTCGGCAAACATTAGTTTCTAGTATCCATCTATTGGAATCACACCTTCATGATTAGCTATCACAACCCACCATTATTGCTAATTAAAACCATTGGCACACAACCAAACCACCAATTCCATATATTATTAACTAAGGCTATAAAAAGTGGTATCATCATACCAACTATAGCTTGCAAGAAATGTCCTTAGCCAATCATTTAGGGGCTTCCCATGTACCCCATAGATTCCATTATTAGATTCACTTGGGGGATTCTCGTGTACCCCAAAAGTTTTTTAAATTTAAGCCATGGCCACCAAGGCCTTTCTATTTAGATATTAAAATCATTTAAACCAATTTAGGTTCCAACACTATATTATAGCATGCAAGTTTACAAACAAAATCCAACTATGTAATAAAAGCATTCTCATAGGCATTTTAACAAATATGTTGAGGGCATATAATTTCCAAAACTAAAATCAGGTACCAATTGAATATTCCCATGCAACCACATGTTCAAACCACCATTATAATATAAAAATCATTAGGGAAAATATGGGAAAAGATAAATCAACCATTAATAACCAAAACTCCCAAAATATGATTCAAAATCCAAAACATGTCACAATTATGCCATGAAAACCATTCACAAAACATTCCTTTAGTTGACGTAACGATGAGGGAGGAGTAACATGCCTTAGATTACGAAGAAGATAGAGATAAATCACCTTTTAGATCCTTAATTAACCACCTTGAAGGAAACTGAAACACCCTGGGTTTGGGACCCTTAAAAAATTTTCTAAATTTCTGGATTCTGGACAACATACGACTTATGGGTACCAGTCATATACTAGGGTATGAGTGGTATTATGCTAACTAGTGTTGGTTGGTGGATTGTATTGGGTTCTGGAATGGGTACGATTTTAGTTGGTACGAGTTGTATGGTTGGATACGGGTCGTTTGGTTTGGGTTTTTCCTTCACTTAATCTTAGACTTGGTAGCCTAACTTGGATCTGAGTACGAGTGGCTAGACATGATCCATAAACTAGGGTATAAATCATACCATGGAATCATATAGTAAACAGTGTTCAAACCTCTTGTGATTCTATACTGCTAGGGGTACAGGTAAATGGTACGGATCATATGCTTTGGGTACGACCTGTTTTAGATAAATCATCCTTAGACTGTATTTAGTCTAAGGGAAAGGACTAGGGCATGAGTGGCAAGTACTACTCGTATTGGAGGGTACGACTGGTATGGTTAGCCGTACACCCCTAACAGGAATTTTATGTAGTTTAAGTGAGGACAATCTGGATATTTCCTCACTTAACCTAATAAGGCCCCATTACTTTTTACACTCTTGGGAGGTTATTTGCTGTATTATTTTATTCTTTAACACTTAGAAAACACTCTCTAATCCTCTCTATAATTCTTGGGCAAAAGAAGCTAGGGTTTCATCTTAAGGATTAATTTGGGGCTTGTGTTGTGATTAGTCTCCATCATCGACTCAATTTAAGGCATGTACTCTTTCCCTCACTGTTAGTTCCACTAAAGGCATATTTTATAAATTGTTTTCATGGAATAATTGTTATATAGTTTTGGGTTTTCAAATATATGTTGAGGGTTTGGTTATAATGGCTTGGTTATGGTCTTCCCATGTTGTAATTATGTATTTACATATTTAAATGGTGGTTTGGATACTTTATTGCATGTGAATGTTTGATTCGTATTTGATTTTGGTGTTGGAAACACTATCCCCCAATATATTTGATAAAATGCCTATGAGAATGCTTTTACTATGTTGTTGGAATTTTTAATGGAACTATTGCATGGTATGCTTTGGTAATGGAACCATAAATGGTTTGGTGGTCATGGTTATGGTTAATTGAACTCATTGTGGGGTACATTGGAATCCCCCAAGTAAACATGTTAATGAACACTTGTGGGGTACAGGGACTCCCGCAATAAAACATAATAATTAACACTTGTAGGGTACATGGGACTCCCCCAAGTTAACTTGGTAAAGGGTACACGGGAATCCCTTAACCTCTTAAGGTTTGGCTAAGGACAGTACTTGCAAGTTATAGTCGGTATGATGATACCACTATTTACAGCCTTGGTTAATAATAAATGGAATAATAGATTGTTTGGTTGGAAATGATTTTTATTGGGCATTAATGGCGGGGTGTGATAGATAACCATTGAGGTGGGAGTCCAATGGATTAACACTGTAAACTCATGTTTCCCGACATAAGGGTGACACGACCTGACCCGGGGCCTTGTCGTAATGGGCATCCTAGGTCTAACCGGGATCAAATACTGCCCCAGTTACCCATCCCAACCTCCAGCCACCTGCCCTAAGTTGGCTGAATTTTGAACATATCACAGATAGCATAACTGGACAAGTACGTACTTTGGGATATATCTATTCCTAGACCAGCCCTACCAAGTCATCCCGTCACACCAATCCATACCAACTAAGCCACCAAGCCAAACCAATACCGAACCAAGGGCCATAAACTAGTCCATAACCCAATGATATTCAAAACATAATATGATTAATCCCAAAATGAAATACGATCGAACAACCAATAATATCCTAAATTGGTATCATCCCCAATACCAATGCCAATGCTAAGGATGACACCACTACTGACCCAGCCCATTCCAACCCAGAGCAGTACCATAAAGCCTCTAACCAAAAGAATACCAAAATCTAATTAGGATATGCCCCCAACCATAGACAAAACCAACATCATTAAAGTCAAAGTATGAAATAACGTCCATGAAATAGAGCCTTCCGATAGATGGAAGCTCATCACTTCAATCCAAATGCTGACCCCAAAGTCTGAATCTCTAAGTAGGAGGAGTGGAAAGGCTGGTTCCTGCATCGCGTGGGGATACAGCGCCGAAAAATGGGTTAGTGGGTGAACGCTAGCATAAACTTAGGATAAGGATAAAATAATACCATTTATAAAACCAAGTAAAAACCATCCATATGCACACAATCATACATACATACATATATATATATATATAACTATGCTGGGAAAGGGGATTGGGTTTAGCATGCCATTACAACATTTACCTAGGTTGTGTAACTTTGCTGTCCTAAACCACCCACGGGCTATATGGGTTCAGCCCCCCTACTGAAAAGGTCCCAGTGCATGAAGCCCCATGACTAGGGAAGAAAACCTGGGATGAATAGTATATTCCCCAAATATAAAGTGTGACATCATGGACATGGTCACTAGGACCAATCCCCACATCGGCATATATGAGTTTCCAATTTAAATCCCCTCGGGACCTTCACCTTCCATGGCTTTTCTACACCCCCTTCTTTTAAGCCCAATTAAAACCATTTTCCAACAAAACTATTATTCCAGTATCATTAACCGAGGCTATTAGTAGTGGTATCGTCATATCAATAATAACTTGCAAGTATTGTCCTTTGCCAATCCTTAGGGGATTCCTATATATCCCACATGATTTCCAATTAACCAAAACTGTGGCTACCTAGGATTTTTCAATCCATTCAAAACCAGTTAAACTATTCATATCATTTAGGGTTCCATTACCAAGTTTAAACCATACATAAGTTCTATTAAAAAACTAATATTATAGTGAAAACATTGTTAAAGGCATTTTATCAAACACATTGGGGGCATAGTATTTCCAAAACCAAAGTCCATTACCAAAGATCCCTTCCAATGAAATCAATTTTCCAAAACCACTATTAATGCATATAAAAGCATAATTAAAACATGGGAAAACTATAACAAAGAATTTATAACCAAAATCCCAAAATCATATTGGAAAACCCAGAAGTATACGACATTCAAATCATGAAAACATTGTATAAAACCATGCCATTAGTTGGAAATAACAATGAGGGAAGAGAACATACCTTAAACCAAGATGATAATGGAGAGAAATCACCAAGACAAGTCCCAATTTACTCCTTAAGATGAAACCCTAGCTTTCTTTGCCCAAGAACTCTAGAGAGGATTTAAGAGTGTTTTCCAAGTGTTTAAGAAGAGAATAATAGGGAAAATAACCTCCCAAGTACAATATAAGTCATAGGACCTTATTAGGATAAGTGGAAAAATGTACAGAATACCCCCACTTAAGTTGCACAAAAATCCCATCATAGGGATACGACTGACCCTTATGAGTCGTATAATCCCTGTACGAGTGGTACCCACCACTCGTACCCTTGGCCTCCTCTTTGGACCTAACACTATCCAAGGTACGACTTATCCACCTCAATTCATATTCAAGTGTATAACTGGTACCCATAAATAGTACCCTAGAAAAATAGAATCCAGAAGGTTTGAACACTGACCACCATATGAGTCTTAGGTACGACTCGTACCCTAGCTTACGCCTTACGTTGAGCCACTTGTACTCAGATCCAACTTAAGTTAACAAGTCTAAGGTAAAGTGAAGGGACCAAACAATCCATATTCAACCATACAACTCATACCATTTAAGTCTTACCCATTCCAGTGACCAAAATCCATCCTACCACCCAACACTGGTCAGTATATGACTGGACAATAACATCCTTACCCCGATATATAGCTTGTACCCATAAGTCTTATTGGGTACAGAGAATAAAATTCTAGAAAATTCTCTAACGTCCAAAAACCAGGGTGTTTCAGTCTCCCGCACTATGAATATTTGTCCCCAAATAATGGATAAGGTAGGGGTAACCACACACATGAGTCATTTGTGTTATCAAATATATTTCCAATATTTAACAAAGTTTGAAAACAAAGAGGCACAGATATTAATCTTTCCTTTAACAAACTTAAAAAATAAAGATGTATTGAAGACACTACCTTGCACATGAATCCCAGAAGCAGAAAATAGATACAAATATTAGACTTCATGTGCTTCTCTGCTTCCTATGTAGCTTATTCCACCTTATGGTTCTGCCATAGAACCTATATCTTTTATTCACAGCCAACGAACCTGCCTATCTAAGATCTTAATTGGGACCTCTTCATAAGACAGAGAGTCTGAGATATCTAACCCCTCAAAAGGAATGATTGAAGAAGGATCATCTAGACACTTCCTCAACATGTAGACATAAAATACCGGATGAATAGAGTTCAAACTAGAAGGCAACTCCAATTCATAAGCAACATTTCCAACCCTCTGCAAAACCAAATAAGGACCAATATATCAGGGACTTAGCTTTCCCTTTTTGCCAAACTGTATTACTCCTTCTTGGGAGATACCTTGAGGAACACCTTATCCCCAACCTCAAACTCTAAGTATCTATGCCTTACATATGCATAGAACTTTTGGTGACTTTGGACAACCTTAAGACTATCCCAAATCACCTTCACCTTTTCCAAAGCCTGATAGATCAAATCTGACCCAAATATATCTGTCTTACCAAGCTCAAACCATCCAATAGGAGATCTACACCTCCTACCATACAATGCCTTAAAAGGGGCCATGCCAATACAAGAATGATAACTATTGTTGTAAGTAAACTCTACCAAAGGTAAATACCAATCCAACTACTACCATAATTAAACGCATATGCCCGAAGAATATCCTTCAATGTCTGAATAGTCCTTTTTGCTTTCCTATCCATTTGAGGATGACAAAAAGTACTCAGACTCACCTTAGCACCCAATCTCTTCTAAAAAACCACCAGAAATGAGATAAAAATTGTGTACCATGATCAGATATAATCAAAATAGGTACCCCATGTAGCTTCACAATATCTTGAAGATATAACTTCGAATAATCCTTCGCCAAAAAGGTAGTCCCCTCTAGCAATAAAAGAGAAAACTTTGTCATCCTACCAACGATGACCCAAATCGAATCATATTAATTTCGAGACCATGGAAGACCAATGAAAATATCCATATTGATTACCTCTTATTTCCATTCGAGCAATACAATCTCTTAACACAACCCACCAGGACTTATATGCTCAACTTTAACTTGTTAACACACCAAGCACTTGGCCACAAAATCAACCACGTTTCTTTTTATTCCACTCCACCAATACATCTCCTTGAGATCATGATACATATTTGTCAAGATAATATGTACAATATAGCTCTATTCACGTGCCTTAGCCAAGATCCTTTGCGGTAAAGCATCGACATCAGGAATGCACAACCTCTCTTTGTACCGTAAAGTACCATCGTCATTAATCTCAAACACTATTACCTTATGCATACCAAAATTACTGTTGATATTCATCAAGATAGGATCTAGTACTTGCTTCTCCTTAATCTTTACACCAAGAGATGACTGAACTACTTCCTGTACCATTACCCCACCATCTAAGGATTCTAAAATACGAACTCAAAGATTTGCCAAGTGGTGAATATCTTTCACCAATTCTTGCTTCCTTTCCTCCGCATGAGCCAAACTTCATATGGATAATCTGCTAAGAGCATCAGCAACCATGTTAGCCTTACCTAGGTGATAGTGAAGACTCATGCCATAGTCCTTGAGAAGCTCCAACCATCTCATTTGCCTGAGATTTAGCTCCTTCTGAGTGATCACATACTGCAGACTCTTATGATCAGAAAAGATTTCTATGTGCACTCCATACAGATAATGCTTCTAGATTTTTAAAGCAAAAACCACAGCCAACAGCTCCAAATCATGAGTAGGATAATTCCTCTTATGTACTTTTAACTGCTTAGAATCATGGGCAATCACCTTCCCATACTGTATCAAGATACAACCAAGTCCCACCCTAGATACATCAGAATAAACCACAAACCCGTTACTGCCCTTAGGTAATGTCAATATTGGAGCCGAAGTTAGCTTATCTTTCAACTTCTCAAAACTTCCCTTACAAGCATCTGGACAAGAAAACTTCACCTTTTTCTGAGTCAACTTAGTCAAAGGAGAAGTTATCATCGAAAAGCTCTCCATAAATTATCGATAATAACCAGCCAAACCCAAGAAGCTCTGAATGTCAGTTAAAGTTGTGGGTCTAAGCCACTTTTTAACCACAACCACCTTTTGCAGATCAACCATGATCTCCTCACAGGAAATAATATGACCTAGAAAAGTCATAAGTTCAACCAAAAATCATACTTGGAGAACTTAGCATACAGCTGTTGTTCCTTTAAAGTCTGCAATACCACATACGGGTGATTAGCATGATCTACCTTACTTTTGTAATAAATCAGAACGTCATCGATAAACACAATGACGAAGAGATCTAAGAACTACCTAAAATCCCTATTCATCAAGTCCATAAATTCCGATGGGCATTAGTCAAACCAAATGACATCACCAAGAATTCAAAGTAACCATACCGAGTACAAAAAGTCATCTTAGGGATATCCTCCTCCCTAATCTTAAGTAGATAATACCTAGACTGAAGATCTATCTTAAAAAAGAACTTGGCACCTTGTAACTATTCAAACAAGTCATCTATCCTTGGAAGAGGATATTTGTTCTTGATCGTTACCTTATTCAACTACCGATAGTCAATTCACATCCGAAGGGAACCACCTTTCTTGCACACAAAAAAAACCGGTGCACCCCACAGGGATACACTAAGACAAACAAACCTCTTATACAGAAGATCCTTAAGTTTCTTCTTGAGTTTTCTCAACTCAGCTGGAGTTATTCTATAAGGAGGAATAGATATTAGACGAGTTTCTGGGACCAAATCAATACTAAACTCTATTTACCTATACAGAGGAACACCATGAAGATCATCCAAAAAGATCCCAGGAAACTTATTTACCACTGGAACTGAGAGTAAAGAAGGACATTCCAATCTTTAACTCGGACCAAGTGAAACAGCAACCTTTAGAGGTTAACCTCTGAGCTCTAAGATAAGAAATAAACCTTCCCCTAGGAGCTAGGGAACCACCCTTCCACTCTACAACTGGTTCACAAGGGAACCTAAAGACAACCTTATAGGTTCGATAATCCAAGGATGCATAATAAGAGTGTAACAAATCCATCTCTAGAATAACATTAAAATACAACATATCAAGCTCAAACAAATCCACCAAAGTCTTTCTACCACCAATAGATACCACACACCCCCTATAGACTCTCTCAGCAATAACTGAATCACCTATCAGGGTAGAAATAGAAAAAGGATCCAAAACAACCTCAGGATCAAAACCAATACATATAGCCACAAATGGGGTCGAAAGAGTGGACCCCCAATCAAGTAGACAATACACGTCACGAGAAAAAAGTTGTAATGTTCCAGTCATGACATCAGGTGATGCCTCAGATTCTTGCTGAGATTAAATAGCATACAACCTATTCCACCCTATATCGGTATAAAAAGCAAAAACAGACACCGAAGTTGCACCACTAGGGTATAGGAGCAGAAGATGAAGCAACTGGAGCTTTAAGTGCTCCCAATGCTCCCTTACCAGTTGGACAATTCTTGAAAATATAGCCTAACTGGCCATATTTAAAACACTTATCCCTTTCTTTGTCATAATAACCCCAATGAAGATGACCATAAAATCGATAAAGAGGTTATAAAGAAATTAACTTACCCTCACTCACCTAAGATTAGGCACCTTGTGCCTAAAAATTATCACTACCTTATTGACGTCTATCACTTGACTACCTCGGGCAAGAAGTGTTAGAAGTAGAGAAGGAACCAGAACTCCCCCATATATTTTTTAGCCATTAACCTCTATCCTGACCACCTTGAGACTATGTACTTCCCTGATCTAAAAACCTTCTCCTCTTACCCTGCCTATCTTCAAACACCGCATATTTTCTCTTCCATCCTCCACCTACTATACGTGAACAACTAACCTCGAAATATCCATATCCTTGATCAGTAAAGAAGTCTCGCTTTTAAAGATCAAATCTCGAGATAGCCTAGAAGCAAAATTTCTCATTCTTGTTCTCATGTCAGCCACCAAATCAGGAGCATACCTTGATATTTTGTGAAATTTCAAGGCATATTCCTTGACGAACATTCTCCCTTGCTTAAGATTTACAAACTCTTCCATCTTCACTTTCTTTAGCTCTCGAGATAGAAACGATCCAGAAAACCACCAGAAAAAGCATGCCATAAGAATAACTCCTCCACATCACCTCTATCCCTATCCCACTCTCCATACCATTAGTATGCAACATCCTTGAGTCGATAAGCTGTAATGTTTACACTTTCCATATTAGTAGACTGGGGATCCTCCTCCACCTTTACACCTGTAAAAGTAGGAGCATTCAATTTCATAAATTAACCAACCTTTGTGGCCTCAATAGACAACCCACCAAATGCATTCCACTTAGCCTGAGCAGAACCAACTGAGCAATAGTTTGAATAGACTGGTAAAATTTTGCATTAGATACCTTGCCTTGAAGAGAACTAGCAGCAACTAGAAGAACTCCAGAACAATCAGGGATCAAACCCTAAGATCGAAGACTAACTCTAGACGTAGGATGTGCCCTTTTAATATTGTCCCCAGATAGGACTAAAAAGTTTTCTTGTGTTCCAAATCATCGATAAATGATTTGAAAAGTGAAAAACCAAGGACTAGAGAATAATTCTAGGACTTAGACTCCAAGCTTGGAAATAAAATACCAAGAAAGTAAAACATTCTAAAATGTCTTGTAGCCTCTCTCTTATGAGTGTAGCGTGCTACACACCCTTAAAAGAGACTCTACAAGACACGGCTTTATGGACTCTAATTGACCATAAACCTAAAGCTCTGATAACAACTTGACCCAAACTATTCCAAGGCCTCTTGTCTTAATGGGAGTCTCCGGTCTAATTGGGAATAGAGACCACCCTCATTACCCATGCCAACCTCCATCCACCTGCCCTAAGTTGGCTGAATTTTGAACATATTATAGATAGCGTAACTGGAAAAAGACTGACTTAGACCATCCCTAGCAAGTCATCCCATCACACCAGTCCATACCAACCAAACCACCAAGCCAAACCAATATCGAACCAAGGGTCATAAACTAGGCCATAACCAAATGAGATTCAAAACATAATATGATTAATCCTAAAATGAAATACGATGGAACAACCAACAATATCGTCAATCGATATAAGCCCCAATACTAATGCTAATTCAAAGGCTGACACCACTACCGACCTCGACTATTCCAACCCATAGTAGTACCACAAAATCTCTAACTAAAAAAATATCAAAATCTGATTGGGACATGCCCCCAATCATAGAAAAAACCAATATTCATACATAAGTCAAAGCATGAAATAATGTCCATGAAATAGAGCCTTTCAAACAGATGAAAGCTCACCACTTCAATCCAAATACTGACCTCAAAGTCTAAATCGCTAAGTAAGAGGAGTGAAACAGCGGGTTCATGTATCGCATGGGGATACAGTGCCTAAATATGGGTTAGGGGGTGAACGCTAGCATGAACTTAGGATGAAGATAAAATAATGCCATTTATAAAATAGAGTAAAAACCATCCATATGCACACAACCATACATATATATATATATATATATATATAACCATGCTGGGAAAAGGGACCAGGTTTAGCATTCCATTAAAACCTTTACCTGGGTTGTGTAGCTTTCCCGTCCTAAACCACCCACAGGCTATATGGGTTCAGCTTTTCTACTGAAAAGGTCCTAGTGTGTGAGGTCGCATGACCAGGGAAGAAAACCTGGGATGACTAGTACATCCCCTAAATATAAAGTGTAACATCATGCACACGATCACTAGCATTGAACCTCACATCGGCAAATATGAGTTACCAATTTAGATCTCTCCTGGACCTCCTCCTTACATGGCTTTGCTACACCTTCCTCCTTTAAGCCCAATTAAAACTATTTTCCAACCAAACTATTATTTTATATTATTAACCGAGGCTATTAGTAGTGGTATCGTGATACCAATAATAAGTTGCAAATATGGTCCTTAGCCAATCCTTAGGGGATTCCCACATATTCCACATGATTTCTAATTTACCAAAACTGTGGCCACCAAGGTATCTCTAATCCATTCAAAACTAGTTAAACCATTCATATTATTTAGGGTTCCATTACCAAGCTTAAACCATGCATAAGTTCCATTGAAAAACTAATATTATAGTGAAAACATTGTTAAAGGCATTTTATCAAACACATTAGGGGCATAGAATTTTCAAAACCAAAGTCCATTACTAAGGAACCATTCCCATGCAACCAATTACCCAAAACCACAATTAATGCATATAAAAGCATAATTAAAACATGGGAAAACCATAACCAAGCATTTATAACCAAAAACCCTAAATCATATTAGAAAACCCAAAAGCATATGACATTCAAATCATGAAAAAATTGTATAAAACCATGCCATTAGTTGGAAATAACAATGAGGGAAGAGAACATACCTTAAACCAAGATGATAATAAAGAGAAATCACCAAGACAAGCCCCAATTTACTCTTTAAGTTGAAACCCTAGATTCCTTTGCCCAATAACTCTAGAGAGGATTTAAGAGTGTTTTCCAAGTGTTTAAGAAAATAATAATAAAGAAAATAACTTCCCAAGTACAATATAAGTCGTAGGACCTTATTAGGAAAAGCGGGGAAATGTCCAGATTACCCCCCACTTGAGTTGCACAAAAATCCCATCACAGGGATACTACTGATCCTTATGAGTCGTATCATCCCTGTACGAGTGGTACCTACCACTCGTACCCTAGGACTCCTCTTTGAACCCAAAACTGTCCAAGGTATGACTCATCCAACTCAAGTCGTATCCAAGTGTCCGACTGTTACCCATAAATAGTACCCCTGGCAGAATAAAATCCAGGAGGTTTGAACATTGACCACCATACGAGTCCTGGGTATGAATCATACCCTTGCTTATGGCTCACGTTGAGCCACTCGTACTCATATCCAACTTAAGTTACCAAGTCTAAGGTTAAGTGAAGGAACAAAATGATCCATATTCAACCATACGACTCATACCTTTTTAGTCGTACCTATTCCAGTAACCAAAATCCATCCCACCATGTAACACTGGCAGAATGCAACTAGACCATATCATTCATACCCCAATATACGGCTTGTACCCATAAGTCGTATTGGGTCTAGAGACCAGAATTCCAAGAAATTTTTGATAGTCCAAAAACTAGGGTGGTTCAGAGGAGTAGGTCATGGGGACCTTATATGATACTATGATGTACATGAGAATCCTCTAAGTACATGGTACATATGTGTCATGGAGGGTAAGGATACTTGGGAATCCCCCACTCTTATGGTATCTCTGATTTATGCAGCTATATATATTGGGGCCTGTTCAGGGGGTCACATTGGACACATATACCCTATGGGTTGTTAAGGACGATTAAGCTATACATACCTAGGTTAATAGTTTTAAATTCATGCTAAGCCTATTCCCCTTTCCCGACATGGTTATATATATATGTAGGGTTTTTATGCATATGGTTGATTTACTTGATTTTACTAATTGGCATTATTTTATCCTTATCTTGAGTTCATGCAAGTGCTCACTCGTTAACCCATCTTTGGGTGGCTGTATCTCCATGCGATAAAGGAATCGATCATTCTATTTCTCCTGCATAGTGATCAAATTTTGGGATCAACTTTTAGATTAAAGTGGTGAGCTTCCATCTTTTTGAAAGGCTCTATTTTATGTTATGGACATTTTCATATGCTTTAGTTTATTTATGGATATTGGTTTTTGATATGGTTGGGTGCATGTCCCAATCGAATATTAGTTTTCCTTTGGTTAGAGGCTTTTATAGAACTACTATGGGTTAGTATAGGTAGGATCGATAGTGGTGTCAGCATTGGTATTGGTATTGGTATTGGTATTGGTATTGGTATTGGTATTGGTATTATGGATGATATCGATTGATGGTATTGTTGGTTTTTCCATCCTTTTATGTTATGTAATGGAACTTAATTTGGTTATTGTTTGGTTTTAGTTTACGGTTTGGTTATGGTTATCGGTTGGTTTGGGAAAGTTGGACTCATTTGGGTCGGTCACGATTATAGACCTATCCCAGAGTATGGATTTGGATAGTTATATGCTATCATGTTAGATGTTTGAAATTCATCCAACTCAAGTTATGCCTTAAACAGTTGAGTTGGATATTGGGGGTGGTCCCCGGTCATGGTTAGACTTGGGATGCCTATTACGACAAGGCCCCCAGTCAGGTCGTGTCAAAAACCCTAGCCTTTGCTTAAACTAAGAGCTTGAGAGAGATTTAAGAGTGTTATTGAGTGTTTAAGATTAGAATGATAGGGTAAATAAAGTCCCAATAGTGTTTTAGGTCGTGGGGTCATAAGGGCTTAAGAGGAAAAATGTGCAGAGTACCCCCAACTTAAATTGTAAAAGAATTGCTGCAGGAGAGTACCACTTTACCTCCCAAACCAAACACAATCATACGAGTGGTACCCACAAGTCATATCCTAGACCTCAATTTGGACCCATACACTATCCAATATACAATCACTAAGGTCTACTCATATCCAAGCATACGATAAGTACCCACAAACCATACCCTAGACCACCCACCAAGAGCTTGACACACTGATCATCATATGAAATGGATTCACTCACTTGTATCATCTCCATACAATTCGTATGGTGTCCACTCGTACCTTGGATAGTAACCACCCAAGACCAAATTGAGTAACATATAACCAGGATCCCCCAAAACCGTATCCATATCATACGAATAGTACCTATAAGTCATATGATGTCTAAAAGCTCAAAACTCAGGAAATTTCTAAGGATCAAAACCCAGGGTGTTTCAAAAATATCATCCACTACCTCGGTCTCTACAATATCAATGCTGAGGGAACATAATCTACTATCTGCTACTTGAACCACTAACTACATGAGGTGTAGAAAAAAAGAATAAAGAAAGAAAAATCAAGAGTGGGTAAAAACATGTGTACTCAACAAGCATCATCGATAACTAATCATAACTTAAAGTGATGGAGAGGACCACCACCTCAACTACTCAAGGTTATGCATCAATGTAAACTTGGTAAAATACACTACTACGTCATAATAGGGTATCGCAACATAACAATCATAGAAATATCAATACACAGGTAGGCAAAATAATCCCGGTGAATCAATAATAGTCATTTTATGATTAATAATGAAAGAAAGTCATTTATCAGGATGACTCGCTAACACAAAATATCAGACTTAATTATCATGTTCAACCAATAATCTGGGATAAAAAGGTGAGGGTGTATGCATATGTATATCTCATAATATTGATAAGAGCTATACTATAGTCTCACTAATCAAGCCATAACCATACCCCACGTCTCATAATATCTCAACCTCTAAATCATCCAAATGATGATAACATCTGAAGTAATATAGTAAAAAGAATGTAAAATAAAAAAAAATCATAAACAAGGTTCAATTATGATAATTCAATACAAAAGTAAATACTCAAACACAATATCAACTTATACCAAGGAATGTAATACAAGTGGCACGGTGCAATGTAATGATGATGATGGGATGATGACAATAATATAAACCATCACTTAGCTCTCATATATGACTTTCAAACCTACTCGCTTATTGGATAAGAACATATACCTTTATAATCTCAATCTTAAGTATCTTATACACCTTCTAAGTCTACTCACTTCTAGGACAAAATCATATAATTTCACAATCTCAAATGTCAAATATCAATCACTTTGACAACACATACTCGGTCAATGGTTTTGTAAAGTGTTTCATTTTCTATCAAAATAGTATTTTTTTAATCACGACCCAACCCATGGATCATGCAGGCTCCTGCCTATTTCCATACTAGATAAGAGAATCCTTACCATCCATTTGTTCAGTTAATGTAAAAAATTAATCATTTCTTATTTAAAATAATTAAATTCAGTTGATTTATAAAATAACTCTAGTTTAGCATAATTGAGAAGTAAATACAATATGATAGACAACCAAAAGTGGATCCCCAAAACCTAATCTAAGCCGATACAAGAGCACTTAAAAAGGAACAAAAAATTCATGACACAACATCCATGCAAAATTGAGATGAAAAGAACTATTCGAGAATAATCACCATTACTGCTATACAACCCCAACTAACCTGCAACATGGCTATATCCCCAGAAGGAGATATAATAAGTATTGTATAAGTATAACAACACCTAATGGTAGGTATCTTTAGTCGACTGGGGGTAGAAATAAATAAATAAATAAATAATAATAATAATAATAATAGAAAATATGTAAGAAATTATGACTTTTACTAAAGTTTTGATTAATAAAGACCATTCATACAAGTGTTGATGCCTTACACTTTAACTCTCTATGAAATACCTATCATTTAAATTTCTATGTATCTTTGTCCTTAAAAACTCTTTTATATTACATCTTCTAAATCTACCTTATCTTGTTATTCTAGTTTTGGTGGTCTAGTATTGTAACGACCCAAAATGTCATTACATCATAAGATGTTTAGAAATATTTTATAAATAAAATACTCCTACTGGATCAGATAGAATTTAATTCATTGGGAAAAATGGGACACAACAAAATTGGGCCCAGAATTTAAAAAAGAATTAAGCTAGCCTGCTGCCTGCTGCTGCAGCTGTAAATCAATTGTTGTAGTGGTAACTTGCCAATATCTAGTTTGAACTCCCTTAAAAATGCTCTATTATTTTAACACTCCTAGTTCATTCTTTTTTCCTAAAAAAATCTTTAATAAAACCCACCCTTTACAATTATGAGGTTCTAAAGGCCACACTTTATGAGGATAGTTTCGAGGCACACCCAGTGAGAACCCAACATCAGAAGATGCTTAGCACGTGTGACACAACTTCATCCTCTTAGTAGTAATATGCTTAATCTATGAGGTAGGTTATGGATAAATTATAGTAGAATAAGGCTAGATGCATATAAGTTTGATAATTATGGAGAGTTATTTCATTAGGCCTTCGGGTATGGTGTTTGGATGGACAAAAATGATAAAAGACTGATTAAGCTTCAATATTTTAGTTAATTGTAGTTGTACTCAGTCGGCGCGATATTCATGGCATGAATTTGGTTAAATCTTGTGAGAATTATAATCATATGAGTGAATACGATTTCCTTTAAGTATAGTATGGGGTAAGTATGATAAAAAAGGATAAAAACGAGCAAACCATGAATAAATTAGGATGTTTGTAATAGTCCAAATAACCCGTGACATAATTTATAAAGTGGTATTGAGGTGTAATTAAGAATTGAGAACTAATTTAGTAGCTTTTTGAGCTGAGTTTCATAAGGGATGATCTAGTTGATGGGATAGCTCATACAGAAACCTAATAGCAATGTATATGGGAGGGAAGTATCCTATAATGGGCCGATTGAATTCTAAGTGAAGGAGTAGAAATTTCAACCATTAGTGTTTCATATTAGAAATATCTGTAAGGAGTGTAAAAGGGGACTTAAAAGTATAAATAGGTTTTAGAATTAAGGGTTGGCATTGTCGTCCAAGTTAATTACATGTGAACTAGAGGAGATTATGTGATTATATATATATATATATGTATATATATGTATATATATATATTTATATAACTATACAGATGAATCTCTAATCGACCAAGAAATAGAGGTAGAAAGGTTAAGAGTGATTTCATATCATTGGGATCAGTAAATGTGAGGAAATGAGACTCATTGCTTATATGCTTATATATATAAATAAAATTGCATAATTACTTTCACACATTTCTTATGATTGTGACTGCATTGCATATTTATATATAATATTGTTGATGATGAGATGATGACATGATGATGATGATGAGCTCATAATGTTCGTAACACTGATGACGCAGTTGCCTTAGTTACTTAGACTTCACAAAGGCTCATGTCAACACATACTTTTACCTCATCCAATTTTCCTATGTAGTGCTTTACCCACTGCCTATTTACCTTTATTGGTGTTTCACCATCACTGATGCACCATGGAAACACGGTACTTTTGATGCATAAAACTTTGAATTTATACATAGACTTAGGTTGTTATTAGTAAATATGATACACTTTGGTGTTATTGCAGGTAAAATACGTCTACAGTGGTGTTGGGATAAAAATGGAAGAAAAGGACCTGGAAAGACAAAGTCTGTCAAGATATGAGTTACCTCGTGAGTCGTCAACACACCATACAACTTGTAGGATGACTGTAAGCACAACAGAACCCAAATCCAAACTGAGAATCTAAGTATGGAGAAGATACGATCAGAGTATCAAAATCATAAGATGAAGGTATGGGTCATAACAAGGAATCATAATCATAACAGAATCTAAAGCTACCATCCAAATTTCAAGGATAAAAAAATATACGGGTCGTGAGAAGGAATACTAATCATAATAGTAATAGTGTTCATCTTCTATTTTATACAATTCAAAGCACTCAAGTTCGATAATACTTAGCAAGTACCTTCAAATCCCCCATTTACTTTTTTACACTGCTTGTGAATTACATCAAGTTAAACAACCATTTAGCATCTTCCTTATGGGTTTGAACCTAACCTAGTTGGGTTACTTTACTTGGCATTGATCACAACATACTTCTTTAAGAGGTTAATTTTGGGAGACATTAAATTTTGGCGCCGTTGTCGGGGAAAACAGTGTAATTTCTTAATTGAATTTGGCAAAGTTTTTGGGTTTAATTTTCTATTATTGATTGGGCATATTTCAGTGTATGTCAAACACTAGGAGAAGAGACAATCCCTTACTCCCTTTTGATCCAGATCAAGAAATAATTCTTCAAACACCATGAAGGATGGTAGAACAAGTTCATGATAGTATTCCGGTTGGGGTTCAAGACCCTCATAATTTTCCTCTTCCTCTACTACTATATGATCCATATAATATTTCTAATAGATTGATAAAATAATTATTAATAGCAGTAGCTGAAGAAGCTTAAGTGGCGGAAGAGCAGGCCCGAGCAGAAGAGGCTAGGCTAGCTCAGAATGCAGCGCTAGCTAGGCCAAGATAAGTGCCTGCACAATAAGAAAGAGTGCAAAGAGAAAGAGCCTCGATAATTCCTGCTTATCAGTATATTTAACCATATGATGAATATGAAGACATCGGATATGTTAAACTTGTTGGAACAGAAGCCACAGTTCCCTCTATATTACCCCCTCCCCAATGTTAGATTTGACATTACCAGTGTTATGATCCAATTGCTTAATCTGAAGGGTGTATTTTTGGGATCAGTAACGGATGATAAAAACATACATCTTGCTAATTTTACTGGGATTTGTTCATCATATGCTATTTCGGGGGTAGATAAGGAAGCTTTGAGCCTATATTCCTATTTTCATTGACAGGAGAAGCATCACTGTGGTTAGGGAAACTTCCAAGAGGCTCAATCACTACCTGACTTGAGTTGCATAAATAATTTTTGGATAGATTTCCCTTCTGCAAGGATGCTATAGATGAAAGATAAGATTTACAACTTCAGATAATTACCTACAAAATCCTTATATGAAGCATAGTTTAGATTCAAGAAGAATCTGGGCATGGTACCTAATACAGAATCAGAGGATCAAATTTTTTTCAAATCTTTTATAGATCATTGAATATCAGTTTGAAAGCAATGGCAGATATGATTTTAAAAGGTGCATGTATGCGTATTTGATGGGATACTATACAAGAAATGTTGTATGATATTTCAATCACTAATAGAGGTTGGCATACTAGAGATACTGAGTGTGGTGCTGGTGCATATATTATTGGAGAAGATAATGCTTATACAACTAGTCATGATATAGTAACACAAGAGGTTACACAGCTTTAGACAGATATTGGCCTGCTACAAATAGTTCACAATAATGATTGTTGAGAAAATAAATGTAGTTGCAGCACAGGGGCCTACTTCCAAAACTTTTGAGATTGAATTTGAAGAGGAAGTAAAGTATCATGATCGTAGGTTAGCAGATTTCTAAGCCCAAGGGTAAGGGAATCAAGGTCAGAACTATTATAATAATAGATATAGAGATAGAAGTAGAGAGAGATGGTGATTGGTAGAGGAAAGATGACTACAAGGATAAGAGTGACAAATACATTCCACCAGGAAACCATGATTCAAAATCTAGAATGGAGGTAATATTGTCCAAACTAGTCAAAGGGCAAGAGAGTTGTCTTAAAGAGATTAAGGCAGACCTGTCAGTGTTGAATCAGAATATTGAGTCATATACTACCATAATTAAACAACTAGAATAACAGTATGGTAAGATATTGGATACATTAAATTAGAGGCAATCTAGCACTCTTCCTAGTAACATGATTGTAATCTAAAGAATGATGGTCACCGCCATGTCATCACCACTTGGAGTAGGAAAACCACTATGGACCTGCCTATACTCATTATTGATGAGTAAAATAATAATGATGATGTTTTTGATGTAGAGAGTAGTAGCAAGCAAGATATAGGAAAAGGTGAGATCGAGGAGCCTATTTTGAAGCTTTTTTTGAGACCTCACCCTCTTTTTTTGTTAAAGGCTGAAAAAGAAACAAAAAGAGGGTAAGTATCAAAATTTCTTATGTATGTTAAAGGAACTATCAGTTAATATCCCACTTATAGAGGCACTAGAGTAAATGCCAGGATATGCAAAATTCATGAAGGATCTAATCACCAAGAAGAGGTCAGTCAGTTATGATCCAGTTAACAATATTTATCATTGCAGTGCTGTAGCAACTAGATCTTTGGTAGAGAAGAAGGAGGATCTGGGTGCTTTCACTATACCTTGCACCATTGGGTCTTTCGACTTTGTTCGTGCTCTATGTGATTTTAGGGCTAGTATTAACCTTATGCCATTAGCTATATTTAAGTAGTTGGGGTTAAGGGCTCCTACTCCAATTACCATGAGACTAGTGATGGTAGATAGAATGGTGAAAAAGCTAGTTCTATTTATATGATGTATTGGTTAAGGTGGCTTCTTTTATTTTCCCTACTGATTTTGTGATATTAGACTGTGAAGTAGATTTTCAAGTCCTAATTATCTTGGGAAGACCTTTATTGGATACAAGTAGGACATTGATTTATTTAGAGCTACGACATCTGATGTTGAGACTCAATGATAAACAGGTGATATTTAATATATGCAAAGCCATGAAGCAGCCTAAAGAGTTAAGAGTTATATCTGTGATTTATGTGTATGATGAAGAGATAGGCTCTCTCCATAATGTTGATTCTGTTACTCTTAGGGGTGATGGTTCTGATGTTGTTGTTCTATTGAAGAAAGGTTGGGTGTTGAAGTTCTAGTAGCACTGATCATGAACTTTAATAGTGATAATATTTAAGACTATGATGAGATGGTATGTGCACTCTATGGTAGCAGTTCTTACACTTATTCACCAAAGAAGCTTGATTTGGATCTAAAGAATAGAAGTACTCCACCTGCTCGTCCATCTATTAAGGAGCCACCTATCTTAGAGTTGAATGATCCCCCTTCTCATCTGTGATATGCATTTTTGGGACCCAACAACACTTTTCCAATAATCATTATAGCTGACTTAGGTGAAACAGAATTAAAAGCTTTGTTATCAGTACTACAGAGATTCAAGAGGGCCATAGGTTGGTCCATTATAGATATTGTTGTTATATCGCTTGGCATTTGTACTCATAAAATTCAACTTGAGCCAGATTGTATTCCAAGTATAGAGCATCAGTGTTGACTCAATCCTCTTATGTAGAAAGCGGTGAAGAAAGAGATAATCATGTAGTTAGATACTGAAGTAGTGTATCCTATTGCTGATAGTAAGTGGGTCAATTTAGTATAATATGTTTTGAAGAAAGGTGGTATTATTGTTGTGCCTAATAAAAAGAATAAGCTAGTGCCAATGAGGCCAATCATAGGATGGAGAGTATGCATGGATTAAAGAAAGTTAAATGCATGGACTTAGAAGGATCATTTTCCTATTCCCTTCATGAACCAGATATTAGACAAGTTAGTGGGTAGAGGATGGTACTATTATTTTGATGGGTATTCAAGTTACAACCAAATCACTATTGCACATGATGACCAAGAGAAGACAACCTTCACTTATTATTTTGGAGCTATGTATTCATATGTATACCATTTGGGCTATGTAATGCTCCAGCCATATTTTAGAGATGTATGATGTCAATCTTCTTTGACATGGTATAAGACACCATCGAAGTGTTTATGGATGATTTTTCATTCATTGGTGATTCTCTTAATGACTGCTTAGTTAACTTGGAAAATGCTCTTAGACAGTTGGAAGAATACAACTTGGTACTTAATTGGGAAAAGTGCCATTTTATGGTCAATGAAGGAATAGTTCTTGGACACAAAATTTCAAAAAGGGGTATTGAGGTAGATAGATCGAAGATTGAAGTGATTGAGAAATTACCTCCACCAATTTCTGTGAAGGGCATTCATAGCTTTTTGGGTTATGTAGGGTTTTATAGGCGGTTCATCAAGGATTTCTCTAAGATTACCAACCCTCTTTGTAGGCTTCTTGAGAACGAGGTGAAATTTGAGTTTACTAAAGTATACTCGAAAGACTTCTCCTATCATTGTATCTCCAGAATGGTCCTTACCATTTGAGATTATGTATGATGCGAGTGGTTTGGACTTATAGGCTGTAGTAGTAAACAAAAATAAAAGATCCTTCATCCTATCTACTATGCTAGCAAGATATGAAATCCTGCTCAAAAGAACTACACCGTGATGGAACTAGAATTATTGGCGGTAGTTTTTGCCTTTGAGAAGTTTAGGTCTTATTTGATTGAGACAAAGGTGATTGTACACACTAATCAATAGCATTATGGTACTTAATAGAGAAGAAGGATGCAAAGCCTAGATGGATTAGGTGGTTGCTATTGCTGCAAGAATTTGATTTCGAGGTTAAGGACAGAAAAGACACTGAGCGGATCATTTGTCTAGACTTGAAGAGGAAGTTATGTAGAATGTTGAAGATAGTTTTGAGATTGATGACCGTTTTCCAGATGAGCAGATATTAGTAGCTTTCCAAGATCTAATTCCATGATTTGTAGACTATGCAAATTATCTAGCAAGTGATCTAATCCCAAAAGATCTTTCCTTTCAGAAGAGAAAGAAGTTTATGCGTGAGGTAAAGAATTTTTTCTTGGATGAGCCTTATTTATTTAGAATTTGTATGGATGGGATTATTCGTAGATGCATACCTGAGGTGTAGATGATGATTATACTTGAATCTTATCATTCTTCACCAGTTGCGGGGTCATTATAGAGGAACCCGCACATCCCACAAAATTTTGCAATATGGGTATTATTGGCCAACAATCTACAAAGATGCACATGATTTTGCTTTTGCTTGTAACCAATGTCAATGAAAAGGTAATATCTCTAGATGCCATGAACTTCCTATGACTCCTATCTTAGGATTATAATTGTTTGATGTATGGGGTATAGACTTCATAGGTCCTTTTGTGAGTTCGTTTGGCATGAAGTATATTCTTGTACCTGTGGATTACATTTATCTGGGCGGAAGCAATTGCTCTTCCAAATAATGAAGCACGTAGTGTTATTGCATTCTTGAAAAAGCACATCTTTTATCAATTTAGCATGCCACATGCTATCATTAGTGATGGTGGGTCATATTTTTGTTATCTTTTGTTCAAAGGTCTGCTTGAGAAGTATGAAGTGAAACACGAGGTGGCAACACCTTATCATCCACAAACTAGTGGATAGGTTAAGGTGTCAATAAGGAAATAAAGTCCATCTTGGAAAAAAAAGTAAATGCCAATAGGACTGATTAGTCATAAAAATTAGATGATGCATTATGGGCTTACCAAAAAGAATTCAAGAACCCAATTGGTGTTTCACCTTATTAGCTAGTGTATGGCAAGGCTTTTCATTTGCCTGTTGAATTTGAACATAAAGAACTGTGGTCTTTGAAGAAGCTGAATTTTGAGTGGAAAGATGCAGCCAAGACAAGGATGAATAGTTTGAATGAGTTGTATGAATTCTGACTTCGAGCGTATGAAAGTCTGCACTTCACAAGGAAAATATGAAGTTGCATCATGATTGCAAAATTGAGAAAAGAATCTTTGAAAAAGTCAACCAGGTATTGCTCTACAATTCAAGACTTCGCTTGTTTCTAGGTAAGTTGAAGTCTAGATGGCATGGTCCCTTTACTGTGCTACGAGTGTTTCCATATAGTGATTTGGAATTGAAGCGGAATAGTGAAGCCATGTTCAAGGTGAATAGGAAAAGAGTCAAGCACTATATGGGTAACACTAAGGAAATAAATGTGATTTATGAAATAGACCTTGGTGAAGTCTAAGCAACTAAGGTAATTACATTGTGTCGTGATGTTAAATCAAGCGTTGCATGGGAGGCAACCCATGAGGCTATTTGGTGATATCTGAGTACCCAACTTAGCTATGTCGTGCCACGATGTTAAATCAAGAGCTGCATAGGAGGCAACCCATCCTTTTGTACTTATTTATTTATAGAGTAATATGTTTGTTCTGTGTGCAGGACAAAAACTGTAGAAAAGATCCAGAGAAGTTCAAAAAGGTTGGTCATACGAACTCTTCATGAGTTGTATCTTGATGGTACGACTCGTGAGTAGGATTCTTAAATACTTGGGAGAAAAATCAGAATCAGTTAAAAGTTTCTATAGTCTTTATGACTCTTAGAATGATTCGTACCCTAAGTTACGACTCATCACACTGAGTTGTATCCACTCCAGAACCTAGGTAAGGTTCCATGTCTATACGAGTTAAAGAAATAACCCGTAAGCTTGAGTACGGGTCGTACACATAACTCATACCCAAGCTTACCAGGTCGGGGTTGTGGTTCAACCCGACCCAACAAAACGGTTACCTGAGATCTGAAACAACTCCACACCATAAATATATATATTTTTGATCGATCACAGAGCTCCAAAAGCACAAAAACACTCGAAATCACACAGAACTTTTCTCAAATTCTTCACATTGTATAGGCTAGGCATGAATTTGAGGAAGAACACGTGAAAACTCGAGCAACCTAATCTCTCATTCAATCGAGTAAGTTTTGAACTCAAAATCTTTACATTTCAAGTTGGAATTGTGAATGTGAGATATCTTGAACTTGGTTTGAGTTGAATTTAAGTATATGTGTATTTTAGTACCCTAGCTCAAAGGTTTTAAGGTGAAAATGGAAAATAGGGATGAAATTGATTTTTGGGTGTTGATGTTGTGTGTTTTGGAATAGAATTGGGTGATATTTCTGCATAAAGTAGTGGGTAGTTTGGTAATTTGAATGGAATTCAACTCTAAAGTTGAATTTCTATGTTGCAGTGGATACGACTCTTCTTATGATTTGCACCCATAAGTAATGAGGTTGTAATGAGGATCGTACGCACTAACAACATAGAAGTCTAACTGAGTGTAGATTCTAGTATGGATACAACTTTCCTAAGTGAGTCGTATCTATACCATACGACTTATACATTGCAGTCGTACTGACCTAGGAGAAAATATAATATTACAAGTTGTTTCTAATCTACGTATGATTGTTAGTAACCAGTCGTACCTTATCGGTATAACTAGTTAGGACGAATTGTAAGCAGACCAGTGAACAATTGTATATGCAATGTATAGAATATGACTCGGTCATACGAGTCATGCCCAGTCGATACGACCTGTACCCCCCACTCATGCCCTAGACAGACCTTGCACACTGAACTTTAGTTTCTTATTTTTGCTTTCATTTCTCTATTTACTTACTAATGAATGTGTACTTTCAGGTACAATGCCTCTGAAAAATGCATCCTCTTTCAAACAAGTGCCTAAAAAGGAAACAAAAAGGCATGATCTTCCAGTTCTGAGATTACTGAGTCACCCAGCAGTAGCAGTGACTTGTATGACTACCCACAAAAGGGAAAGGTTGACCCAAAGGCACAAAATTTCTTAAAAGAAAAAAAGGTAGATACTCTAGAGAAAACACCTCCACGAGGTCCAAGGAGAAAGAACTCGACTATCTCCCCTCCTCATACACCTCCACCTTCAGATGCTGAATATAATTTTGAAAAAGCAAGTTCTGAGAATGATAATAGTATAGAAGAGGTTGATGCTACACTGATTGATAGACACGACCCTCCCCTAGCACTTATCACTGCTCTAGTTTCCATCATTGAACGATGGGGGTACCCTGGTATGCAAGATATATTTAAGAATAGGTTAAGCAAATTCTATAATAGAAAGATCAAATGGGTCTTATATCTAAAGAGGAGACTGACTACTACTTGGATGATAGAGATTCCTAGGTTTTAGGCACACTTCAAGCAATATGGCTTTGAGTGGATAACGAGAGTGTTCAGGAAGTACAATGATGTGCTAGTAAAAGAACTTTATGTAGTTTATAAGGGTAAGTTAAAAAGACAGTATCCATAAGTTCAATTGTGGAAAACTGGTGACCATATCGCTTCACTAACCATTTAAGGAGTACGGGTAGACATTTCCCCATACACTATTAGTAGATTCTTGTATGGACCAAATTATCAGCCTCTGGCAAACATTGGGAAATAGACTATCAGGATGGAGGGAAAGAGAACTATCATTCGGAAGTAGTTGGGATCAGATGACAAGATGGGACACTTTAGATGGATTATTGAGTTTATAGAAACAAATGGTGAAAATGCTATGTGGGTAGTAGGAGGCCCAGGGATGGACTCCCATAAGATTGAGAAGCATACGTTGATGTTTGAAGCCAAGGCTTGGTGAACATTGGCTTGACACAGGTTATATCCCACTACTGTGGATAATATCTTGAGTCCAGTTCGGGCATCTATGATAGCCGGGTTCATAGTCGGTTATGAGTTCGATGTAGGGGAATTCTCATTTTGAGATATGAGGGACCATGTTATGGGTAGAGAGAAGTCTCTAATGGCGTACCCATGCTTGATTACTCAATCGTGTTTAGCTATGGGAGTACAAGAAGTCTTGGGTATCGATGAGATGTTAAAGACCATAAATACCACTGACCTGGGGCTAATTAAAGATACAGCTAACCCATTGGCTCGGCAATCAAAGCAAGGGGTTGAGATGTTGGCTGAGCTATATAGACAGAGTGATCAGGAGGAGACTAGTGATGTGATTAAGGAGGGTGGACAAATGAAGACTACACAAACTGATGCAAAGGGTACTTTCGGTGCTCCTCCTTCGGTATAGTTTATACTACCTAGGCTACAAGGTATGCCTTCTAGTTTTATGATGATTTCACAAGCTATGTGGACTGAGGTGATAATGAGATTAGGCACACTTAAGGCCAAGGTCCACAACATGGAAGGGAGCGTAAAGCCATGAGTTGACACACAGTTGGTGAGCTAGGATAGATGAGTACAGCAGCGGCTTGATGGGTTTGAGTCAAGGATTACTCGACTGTTGGGTAACAAACAAACACCCAATATTGCTGAGATCAAGTCTGAAGTTATTGAGATTAAGAAGATGGTCGCGGAGTTGTATGATAAACCAGTAATCCTAGTGCTTGTGATTGAGACAATCATGCCTACAGTTTATGTTCCTAATATTTAGGCTATTCCAAACCTAGTAGAGGTACCGATTAAGAAGACCCAAGAGAAAAGAAGAGAGATAAAGAGAAGAAGGAGTGAGGAGAAGGATATTGAGAAGAAGGCTAAGGTAACTAGCCTACTAGATGAGCAGGACCTGGAGGCGCGGGTCCATGAGATAGCTACTGAAGCTAGTGGTTTGATACCACCAACTATTGATGCTGAGAGAGATGGGGTTGTGCCCCCGACTACTACTATTAACTTAGTCCCAACGGTCAATGGGATAATTTTTTAGGAAAATAGGACCCGACCAGTGAGACCATATGCTAATACTGCATGATTCGATGCCTTGAGCACCCAAGTATGACTTCTCATCCTTGTTTTATATTTTTTTGGGCACTGGGATAGTGCAAGATTTTTTATATGGGAGTCAAGGTGTATATTTGATTTTGAATGTCTGGAAGTAGCTGAAAATTTAAGTAGCTGAAGTCTGTTATGGCTTGCAGGTTTGGTACTGAAAAATAGCTGAAATAGGAGGAAAATCCACACTTATGGCAAAAGACTGATTTTTATTTGATTTTGAAATTGATTTGTGATGAATTATGATTTTGAAATTGTTTGTGTTTGGAAACATGAAATGATTGTGGATTTGAAATGATTATGCTGAAAGTATTTGTCTTAATCTAAATTGTGTTGAAAAGTTGAGACCTCTCCTAAATTTTTGTTAACTGTGTGATGTGTGTATATGTGTGAGAGTTTTGTGAATCTAATAATGGCATTAGGAGTAGGGATATAACAATTAGGGGAAAATAGTTGCATAACTGGATAAGTAGTACTTAGCAATGTAACCCTATGAAAGTGCATGTAAGGTATTACTAAGTTCTCGGTGTAAAGAAATATAAAACTTACCCGATCGCATTTACCTAGATCGAGGATAGTCAAGTAGGAGGTGATAATAGGACCTTTTTGTTATAAGTCCACCCGAGCCTAAATGCCCTAACCAAATGAATGGATCCATTTGATCCAAATATTTAAGCCTTAATTAACCAAATTTGGTTGTATACACTTATTTCTACTTCCCGTTTCCCGAACAATGAACCTATTTTGGCCCAAATCCTCCTTGGACACTGTGCATCTTAACTTAAGCAAATCACCTAAGTTGAGGGTGGCTATTATAGAGGTGCATAGGAGAAAACAAATATGAAGAAACTCGTGTAGAAAAAAATTTTGAAACTTGGACAGGTGTGGTGTAAATAAAAGAAGACGAAAAGTTGCAATAAAAAGAAAAAAAAAGAAAAAGTAAATAAAAATAAAGTGAGAAAATTGTACCTGGCCCAATTTGAACGTGTCAGTATAAAAAGAAAGACATAAGGGCAAAAATAAAATTGAAGAATAAGTGGACCCTGAAAAAAGTGTTTCGTTAAGGAGGCATAGTCACTAAATAAATTCCAAAAGGATATCATACCAGCCTTAAGCCTACATTACAAGCCGAATAAAGTTCCATAGTGATCCTACCCCGACTGTCTAAAAACTTAGGAAGAGAGCATAAAGGAAAACCTATGGTATTTTTAATACACCAATGATATTTATTAGTGAGGGAGTCATTTGTTATATCCCTAAATAGATTGGTTGATCCATACTTAGAGCGAATGGGATTTCTTTGACTATGAGTGCATACAGGTTATGTTGCTAGGTTGCTAGATTGTTTGGTAAATGTAATTTATGTCTATGCCCAATTGTCTATTGCTAATGTAATGCCATTATCGGATCCCTCTATGTTTCTCTATATGCCTTGTCATGTACACAGTTCGAGTTCTAACATGTTAAAATTAGGAGGGGAGTAACATGGTTGAAAATTGAGTTTAAAATTACTGTCATGGGTAGCTTAAGATCTTCCTATTGAAGCATCATTTTTTAGTTTTGAGATAAGAGTTCAATTTCTATTTGCCTAAGGACATGCAAAAGTCTAAGTTGAGGGTGTTGATGTGTCATGAAAAACGGTACTGTTGATTCGTAAAACCTTGAATTTATGCATGGAATTAGGTTATTTTAGTCGATATGATGCACTTTGGTGTTTATTGCTGGTAAAATAGGTCTACAATGGTGTTGGGATGAAAATGGAATAAAAATACCAAGAAAGACAAAGTCTAATCAAGATGCAAGTTACCTCACGGGTTGTCAACACCCATACGACTCGTAGGATGACTCGCAAGTATAACAAACCCAAATCAAAAATGAGAATCTAAGTATAGAGAAGATACAACTAGAGCATCCGAGTTGTAAGCTGAAGGTACAGATCATATCAAGGAATCATAAACATAACAGAATCTAAAGCTAATATCCAAAGTTGAAATCTCAAAAGTATTCGAGTCAAAAGTCTGAGTACAACTCGTATAAGGACACCATAAGCAGAGTAGTGTTTAAATCTTGGATAGATAGAAGTCCCAGGTGGATATGAGTAAAGGCCACAAGTCGTACTGTCAAGGTACGACTCATGATCATAAGTCGTACGAAGAATATAAAGTTGAAACCTTGAGAGATCAGACACTGGAATAGATACAAGAGGCATGGCACGACTCGTTTGATGAATATACGAGTGGATGAGTGAGTCATACCATGTTCTAACATAACTTTACCTTTCCCGTTTTTATTAAGATTTCTGAGTATTTTTGAGATACTATAAAAACCCTGGGGTTTATCTTTTATTAGAGAACATTCTTAAACATCTTTTTACGTTCCAATATACTCTATTACATACTTTTGCTTTGTTCTTGAGATTTTGGATTTTTATTCAATAGTAGATTCTGGATTTTATTCTTCTCATTATTGTGGAATCAATTACATGCTTTCTTTATTGATTATCATGGATTGTTTCATGAACATGACTGGCTAACTTCCCTGACTAGGGTTGTGGGAAACCTAGTTGATTAACTATGAAAGGGAAGGAGGAGATTCATCTATTCTAAAGTAAGCTGCATGTATCCTAATCTTCTTCATCGTAATTGACCTCAGAGCTACTGTAGAAGCTTGGGGATAGCCTGTATTCGTACACACCCTCACAAGGGAGTTTGTGATTGGGAAAAGAGGATTAAGACGGTAATTTGAGATTCACTTACATCTTATTATTCCACCATCTCATCTAATCAACTCAAGATTCAAAATGTGAGAGTTGAACTGAAGCCACAGATAAGAAGCAATAAGGTGATGCCCTGAGATTCACAAGGTAAAGGGTGAGATTTATCAACACGTTCAAAAGATTATTGATAATACATAGCTTGACAACTTTACAAGCAGAACAACAGAATAGGTGGGTTGAACATGAGAAACTTATAGAGTTAAGAATCCATGGGGAACACAGTCCTAGTGTTCGTCTTCTATTATTTACAACTCAAACCACTCAAGTTCAGTTACTAATTATTGATTACCTTTAAATCCCCTATTTACTTTTACGCGCTGCTCGTGAATTACATCAAGTTAAACAATTATTCAGCATCTTCCCTGTGGGTATGACCCCAACTTAGTTGGGTTACTATACTTGGCACCGACCGCAACATACTTTTTTAGGAGGTTAGTTTTGGGAGACATCTATCACATCCCAGCTCAATAGCACCATGTGGAAATACCCGAACCTTGGTTAATGGTACATACCATTTAGACTTCAACTTTCCAGGGAACAAGCGAAGTTTTAAACTATACAATAAGACTAAATCACCAGTCTCAAACACTCTTTTCTTGATTTTCTTGTCATGATACAACTTCATCTTTTCTTTATATAAAGCAAAACTCTCATAAGCATAGAGTCAAAATTCATCCAACTCATTCACCTTTCTCAATCTCAACTTAGTTACATCATTCCACTCTAAATTTAGCTTTTTCAATGTCCATTGTGCCTTGTACTCAAGTTCGATCGCTAAGTGGTATGCCTTTTAGTACACAAGATTATATGTTAAGGCACCTATAGGGTCTTAAAAATTGTCTGATAGGCCCACAAAGCATCACCTAACTTCTTTGAACAGTTAGTTCTGTTTGTATTCACAATCTTTGCCAATATTGACTTGATCTCACTATTGGAGACTTTAACTTGCCTGCTTGTCTGAGGATGTTATGGTGTTTCCACCTTATGCTTTGCACTATATTTCTCAAGAAGGGCCTTAAAAAGAGGATTGTAGAAGTGAGACCCACCATCATTAGAAATCTCACATGGAGTGCCAAACTGAGAAAATATGTTTTATTCAAAAATGTAGTGACACTTAGACCCTCGTTGTTGGGAAACTTCAAAACAAAGTCGATTTCCACTAGAATATACTTCATTCCAAAGAAGACCACAAATAGATTTATGAAATCAATCCCCCTTATATCAAACAACTCCAACTCTAAGATAGGTGTCGTGGGGAGTTTATATCTCTGTGAAATATTGCCTTAATGCTGACACTGGTCATAGGATTTGGCAAAATCATGATTATCCTTATGAATAGTAGGCCAATAATACCCATACTGTAGAATTTTTTGAGTTGTGTGGTTACCACCATGATGACCTCAACTGGTGATGAATGACAAGCCTCAAGAATTATCATCATCTCCACCTCAGGGATACACCTTCGAATGACTCCATCCACACAAATCTAAAAGAGATAAGGCTCATCTCAAAAAAATTTCCTTACCTTATGCATGAGCTGATACTAGAATGATGAATCTTCTAAAACAAGATCATTTGCCAAAAAGTTAGAAAAATAAGAAAACCAAGGGATTAAGTCTTGAGATGCTACCAATACCTGCTCATCTGGAAAAATATCATCTATGTCAAGATCATCCCATAACTTCTACATTTCCTCCTCCTTCAAGACGAGACAAGTGATCAACAACCTGGTTCTTTGTGTCCTCCGGTCTTTCACCTTAAAGTCAAATTCTTGAAAAAAAATGACCCAATGTTTCAACCTTGATTTTGAATCTTTCCAACATTAGATACCTCAAAGATGTATGATCTATGTGAACTATAACTTTGGTCCCTATCAAATAGGACTAGAATTTTTCAAAGGCAAAACCACCGAAAGTAATTCCTGCCCGGTGATTGTATAATTCTTCTGTGTGGCGTTTAATGCCTTGTTGGCATAATAATTTGGATAAAGTATTTTCTAACAACTTTGACATGGGACAATACCCAAGGCCATTCCACTAGCATCGCACATAACCTCAAATGGTAAATATGAATCAGGAGACATAATAATAGAAGCCGAGATCAATCGCTCTTTAAGGAAATCAAAGTACTTAAGACATGAATCATCAAATACAAATCCCATCTCCTTATATAAGAGCTTTCATAGAGGATTTACAATTTTATAGAAGTCCTTGATGAACCTCATATAAAAGCCAGCATGACCTAAAAAGATTCGAATACCTTTAATTGAGACTGGAGGAGGTAATTTTTTAGTCACCTCTATCTTCTCTCTATCCACCTAAATACCCCTTTTTAAGATTTTATGGTCGAGAATAATACCTTTTTTTATCGTAAAATGGTACTTCTCTCAATTTAACACCAAATTACACTTCTCACATCTTTGTAGTGAGTTGGCTAGATGGACCAAATAATCATTAAAGAAGGCCCCAATGATTGAGAAGTCATCCATGAATAACTCTATAGGTGTCCTACACCATGTCAAAAAATATAGACATCATGCACCACTGAAAGGTGTCAGAAGCATTGCATAGTCCAAATAACATTCTCTTAAATACAAAAGTCCCATAGGGCAAGTAAAAGTCATCTTTTCCTAGTCCTCGCAAGAGATAGAAATCTTATTGTATCTTGAGTACCCATTAAGAAAATAGTACCAACCCCTATTTGCTAGTCTATAGAGCATCTGATCCATAAAAGGGAAATGGTCTTTTTGAGTCCAAGTGTTCAATTTTCTACAATCCATGAAAATTCTCCAACCAGTAATCGGTCTCATGGGCATGAGTTTATTCTTCTCGTTGGGAACCACAGTGATCCCACCATTCTTTGTCTCATATAGAATTAGACTAACCTACTTGTTATTTGCAATGGGATAAACCACTCCAGCATCTACGTATAAAATAATCTCCTTATTTACTATCTCTTGCATAAGAGGATTTGATCAACACTGGTGTTCAATGTTATAAATACCTGGTGGAATCCCCATAATGTTTGCAATGGCCCTCTTAAGCCTCTGCAACACTGTTATCAAAGTTTCAACTTGTGTCTCCATCAAATCTTCAGCAATGATGACTGGTAAGGTATTGTCGGCCTATAAGAATGTATATCACAAGTGAGATAAAAAGGTTCCTTCTATTCCAAAATTGGTGGCTCTTCAATAGATGGTCGCACAGAAAGAGTAGTTATATTCTTCAGATTAAGGTCTATATTTTTTGGAGCATAATTGTAAGAACCTCTACTATGCAGTGTATTAACCATCTTATCATATTCATTGATGCTATCACTATCAAAATTTATAATGACTGTAGTTAGCGTCTCAACCCCAAGCCTCTCTTTAATGGGCATAGTCACTACATCATCCTCAATAGTATTAATCATGAACACTACTCTTATATCTTTTGATTGCCATATAAACTGGCACACATTAAAATTGACTTTCTCATCATTAAGTTTGAACTTTATCTACCCATCTCCATCTTAATAAAGGCCCTACCCATAGCTAGGAAGGGCTTTCCTAAGATAATCAAGACTTTAACCTCACCTCGTAGTCCAGGATCACAAAGTTAGATTGAAATATAAAGGATGGAACCTTCACCAATACATCACACAAAATACCAACCAGTTTTTTCACAGTTTGACCAGCTATAATATCCCCATGGATGTAGGTTTGGGTGCCCTCAACTCCAACTACTTGTAAACTACCAATGACATAAGATTGATATTGGCTCCCAAATCACATAAAGCTTGAGTGAAGTTGAAAGACCCAATAGTACATGGAATAGTGAATGCTCTGGGGTCCTTAGTTTTCTCCATAAATGATCGATAATCCACAGTGCTATAATGGTGCACATTATCAGCAGGCTCAAAGCTCATCGTCTGCTTCTTAGTGATTAAGTCCTTCATAAACTTTTCATAGCTAGGCATCCTCTCCAAAGCTTCAATGAGAGAAATATTGATAGATAGTTACTTCAACATCGACAGGAACTTCTAATATGTCCCTTTCTCTTACTTCTTTTTCAACCTTTGAGGAAAAGGTAGGGGAGGCTATGGAATAATCTTAAATACCAGTTCATCTACCTTTACCTAACCATTATCCTTCTCAACACCTGTTGATTTTTCTGACTCTACTTTAGGTGCCTCATCAATATTAATACTATCATTCCTTGACTCATCAACCATAGGTATAGGGGGATTAACGGTAGCCTTACTACTATGAGTGGTAATAATTAAATAGTAATTATCATTCTTAGGATTTTACACTCTGTTACTTAGAAGGGTGCCCAACTGCTACTGATTCAAGGTTGCTGACATTTGTCCAAACTGCTGCTCCAACTTCTTTATCGCGGTAGCATGAGATTCTAGATTCTAGGTCAACCCTAAAATATTTGCCTTAATCTCCTTAAGGTAATTTTATTAATTTCCCTGACTCTTACCAGCTTTGGTAACATGGCCTCCATCCTTGACTCAGTTTTGCAACTGCCTGGTGGAATATAAGCACCACCCTTCTCTTTATAATCATCCTTATATCTTTAGTCATTGTCCCTCTCTCTGCTCTGATCTATGTACCTATCCTTATAGTAGTTTTGACCTGGTGCCCTTGCCTAAAGTTCCAATTATCTTGAGTAGACAACTGTCCCTTGTCTCACAAACCCACTAACTCTCTATATAGATACTTGACCTCTTCATCAACATCTAACTCATATGATCTAGAGGTCCTTCCTTGTGTGCCTATTGCATTCACCTTCTCGGAATTCATTCATCCAATCTGCTTAGTTAGTAACCTAATCTTAGTCCTTAGTTGTGCAACCTCTTGTACCACTGTGTCATCTACAAATTTGTTCTTACTGGAAGCCCTAATAGCATAAGTGTCTGCACCTCTCTCTATATCTCGAGTATACCATCCTTGGTTTGTAAGAGAGATTTGGTCAAATATCTTTGATGCTACTTCTCAATGCAGACACATAAATGCTCTTCCAGTAATAGTATCTGCCATAACCTTAGAACTACTATTTATGGCTTGATAGAATATTTTAAGTAAATTGCTCCCCAAATTCTATTATTGGGTACCATTATCAACTTTTTCTTAAATCAAAATCATGCCTCATACATTGATTCAGAATGCAATTATTTGAAATTATATATCTCGTCCTTCAACTGTAGCATTCTGGATGAAGGGAAGAAACAATCTAAAAACTACCTCCACAACTCATCCAATTCATAATAGACTTATGAGATAGTTCCCTAACCATAATGCCGTTTTACCAATTAGAGAGAATGGTAAAATCCTGAGTCTTGAAGTTTTCAGATACACCCTAGGTATAGTGTATGGAGTAAAAATTCCAATGAAATTTATAAGGTGTATGTTTCCATCATTAGTTGCCAAACTCACACACCTTTAGATTAAGTAACTGAATTATGGCATTGGTGATATCAAACTTCACACCCAATGGTAATGCATGAGGAATGATAGCTCTTGTCTCGATAGACTTAACATATCCCATA
This sequence comes from Capsicum annuum, assembly GCF_002878395.1. Lineage (NCBI taxonomy): Eukaryota > Viridiplantae > Streptophyta > Magnoliopsida > Solanales > Solanaceae > Capsicum > Capsicum annuum. Next base: position 146,784,834 of record NC_061113.1, read on the forward strand.
TCCTAATATGGATTATCATATACGGGTAAGTACTGATAGGCTAGCAGTACTTGATCTCTACCCATTTTTTCTCTATCTCAGTTTCTGTTAAGGTCTACTTGATGACCTGCTCCTTGTCTTTGTCTTTTTGCCTCTTGAGCTGTAATATGAGTAGCTTCAATATCCCTTGCTGTATTTTATTTCACTAATAATTGCTCAGTAATCTAATCTACAATCTCCTAAACTACACTAGGCTAAGGGGAAGGCGGTCCATTTGGATTATCACAAACCCCTTCAAGATTACCTTCTTGTTCGTGTTCTGACATCCTATGATTTGGATATAGGATTCTCTCTAGTTCAAGATCAAGTGGTAGAAAGGGATTACCTTGACTCCTAGTGTTAGTCATACACTAGCGTACTTCGAATAAAGAATAAAAAACTAAGACCCAAATTCTAGCAACTTCAATTAATAACTCTGCAACTGTATTCCCCGACAACGGCACCAAAATTAGATGTCACCCAAAACTACACCTCCAAAAGTATAATGCAGTCGATGGCAAATATAGTAACCAACTAGGTTGGGGTCAAACCCACAGGGAATAGGCCAAAAATATTTCTCAAACATGTTGAAATAGTCGGGCAGTGTAGAAAAGTAAATGGGGGGATTTGCTATAATAAGTAAAAAGTAACAAGACTTGAATGCTTTTGGTTGTAAATAATTTAAAACGAACACTAGGACTGTGTTCCCCTGGCTTGTAACTTTGTAGGTTTATCATACTCAATTCGACTATCTTAATGCTACACATAAAGAATCTAAAAATATATGTATCACCAACTATCTTTTGAATGCCTTTGGTGAATTTTACCCTTTACCTTTTAAGTCTCAGGGTGTCGCCTTACTAACCTTGCTTTTGATTGTAGTTTCACTATCACCTTGTGGGTCTCAAGTTATTAGATGAGGTTTGATAGCCTCGAATCACTATTATAATCTTTTTTCCTAATCTTAAACTCCCTTATGAGGATGATCGCAAATATAGAAAAGTACTTAGCTTGGCAGTAGTTAAGGAAGAAATCAATGCAAAGAAGATCACAATATGTGCAGCACAAATCTCATACTTCCCCTATTTTGTTATTCTGCCATGGCTCCCTAGCTAAGGGAATTAGTCACTCATAGTTGCAAGAAACTCATAGAATTTAATAAAGAATGCATATGAATAATCGCACAGTAATTGATGAAGAAAACTTTAAGTGTCAAATTGAATAATAAACCAAAATCCAAGAACAAGAGGATTTCAAAATCAAAAGTCAATCTTGAAATCAATATATGTTTTTAAGAATATAAAGTGTGTAACCTAATACAACAGTAACTCAATGGTATTTATAGGTTCTCAAAATAATAAATAAAACCTAATAAAACTAAAATAGGAAAATTTTTGTCAGCGGTGGTCACGCCTCAGGTAACGAGTCATCTGGACTGATGATGACACATTGGGTGCTCCCATTGCTCTCTTTTATTCTCTATGATGATGACTCATTTTCACTCCTAGTGAGTCATTGACTGGACTCGTTGCACTCCAATAGGTTTTTAGCTTTTGGAACTTTTCTCTTTGTTGTCAGAATGACTCCTCACTATGAGTCGTTGGTTGTCATAACGACTTGCAGTCTTCAGCTATTTCCACTAGGGCTTCAACTTGGATATCCTTAGGAATTTTTCTAATATACTTAGAATGACTCATGCCACTACTCATTGTCACTTTAAATGAGTTGTGGTCAGCCTCAACTTTATCCTTCAAATGACAACCTTCACTCTTAACACCACAAATTTGGCTACGAGTTATATGGTGACATAACGACTCACAGTCCAGTTAGTACTTTGATTTTTAGAGCTTTTTTATCCAATTCTGTTCCACGCCACTTCCAACCTAATTAACTAACATACAACACGTACAAAACATACATCATATCTAACAAAATAACCTAAGTATTTACATCTTTTCACCATTCTAAGCATCAAAAGTGTCATGAAACCATGGCACATCAGGACCTCTAAATTTTTCTTTGGTGGTCTGTCAATAAGATCTCTACCACTCCTCAAGGTAATTGTCATAACTTGTTTTGGATTCTCTATGTCACTTGGAAATCCACCTTGGGGCCTAGTATTTTGTTCCCGAGCTAGCAAAAAAGTGGCAGATTTTTTATATCAGCAGCCATTTGATTTTGATTGGCCACAATCTTTTTCAAAGTCTCCTCAGTATTACTAACATGTGTCCTATGATACTGCTAGAACTTGTTAGTCTGATTATTTCCCCATGAACAAATAGGTTGACTCTTCCACTTGTGGTTGTAGGAATTACCATAAGTACCTTTCTGTGCATTGCCTAAAAAATTCACCGACTCTGGATTTTCTCCACACAAATCTGTAGAGTGGACACTTTTTCCCCAAACCTCACACCAAGATAGAATCTACTGAACTGCATTCACCCGAGCCTAAGATTGATTCACACCTATTCTACCAAATTGTATCATCATCTGAAGAGCTGACAATTGGGTGGCTAAGGTTGCGACACTATCACCTTTGATCATACCTGTGGACTTTTTCACTGCACCTCTAGAGATATCACTATGCCAGTCAGGATTACCTAGTACAATAATACCTAGTACAATAAGGTTCAACAAGGTATATAGCTCATCATAGGTTTTCTCCTATCTTGACCACCTATAGCTGAATCTAGCAAAATCTTTGTGTTATGACCAAGAGCTTTAGCAAAGGTGTGAGATAATACCTTATTGGATAGTTAGTGATATGGATAGTCCTTAAGAAGAGATTTAAACCTTTCCCAAGCATGATATAGGCTTTTATCCATCTTTTTCTTAAAGCTTAAAATCTCACAGCATAACCTTACAGTCTTGCCAGATGGAAAAAAATGGATGAGGAATTTTCAAGCCAAATCATCCCATGTAGTGATGGAAATTATCGGCTCAGCATTCAAACACGTCTTTTCTTTCCCCAAAAGTGAGAAGAGGAAGAGAGTGAGCCTCATATAACTAGTAGAGACTCTAACGAGAATGAATGTGTCACTGATGTCCAAATAATTCTACAAATGTACCTGTGGATCCTCGTGTAAAAAACTCGGTAAACTACCCACTTCTATGCAAAAGTTGTGTCATATTCAGTTCATCTCAAATCTACCTCATGTAGCAAGTTTATAGATGGCGGAGGTAACATTAGTTATGAGTGGGATTACCACTTCACATATTGTCCTGTGGTCTGGTGGGTATTCATCTATGGGAGTAGGAATAGCTTCCTTTCATTAAATTTGAGATATTTGGTAAAGAAGTACTGCTTCTCTCTCAGCTGGTGTAAGCATTGGTCAGGTTTGAGATACTAATCAATGAACTTCATGTCCATTACCATCTTACTGGCTTTACAAAACTGTGCCTACAAATTCAGAAGCTAAGATTAAGAAATTAGCACTTGAGAAACCAAACAGCAAAACTAAAACTAAGATAGTTTCCACTTTACAAGTCCCTGGCAACGGTGCCAAAAACTTATTATGTCCAAGAGTACACGCAATTGTATATGGTCCACTAAATAGTAAAATGGCTTTTAAAAGTCTAGTATCGATCCCAGAGGGCTTGCGTTAAACAACAATCTAATTCTAGCTTCACTACTAAGATTAAATAAGTACAAAAGTAATCAAGAGTGTTTGGATGTTTAAAACTAAAAATAAACTTAACAATATAGTAATGTAAGGGTCTTAGACAATAATGGTGAGAAACCCAAGGTTGAGGCACTACGAACAAACCTACATAGCTGTGTAATCTCATTGGTTTAGTTAATTATCTTGATTGTTGATTCACGGGGGATGATAAAATGATTATGATCTTCTGAGCCTCTAATCAACTATCTAACTTAGCATTACAACTACATCATTGAGCGGGGATGCAAGACTAAGTTAAACAATTTTTCATTTCTTCCTATCTATGAACCAAATATGGAGAATTAAGTACATTCCTATCCTAAATACAAATCATAATCTCAATTCATTGAATGATTGTGATCCCATCCCATATATCCCATGTTTATTCAATCGGTCCTCCTTTTAGGCTCCCAATGGAATTATACATTTATCCAAAGGGTCGATAATCCATAAGATAGTAAAACAATATATGAACAACCACTAATGATAATAGCCATAAGCCAACTCAATTAACAAGCTTAAGTATTCATGTTCTTGGCCCCAACCCTGGATAAGGGTGTCTAGCCACTCATTGAATTACAAAGAATCATAAAGATAGAATCCATGTAATAATCCAAAACTAAACAAGATTAAAGAATTAAAACCCCTAATTAAATCCTCCTCCAGTGTATTCCAATCCCCATAAGTCATCCAATGTGATTACAAAATAATTGGACGGTCTTATTCATAGTAGGCCACAATTGGCCGATTTTGACTTGCCTCCATGCCATGCCCCTATTGCGGTGCCTAGGTAGCGTGGCATGACAAAGATGTGAAGGTTTACATTAATTGACATCCTAAATTTCTATCAAGGGAGTGGTACACCCTTAGAGAGGTTCCTAGAGAGTGTGGCACGCCAATACGCCCACAAATTCTAGCTTTGGTTATAGATTATCCCATGTGTATGGCCTTTAGTTCCTTGATTCATGGTAGCTTTTCCTCTTGAATTACAGCTTATATACAATACCTGTATCAATTTTATCATCTCATTAAGCTTCCTACATCATCAAACACCACGAATTATAGCTCACGGCACACTAGAATCCAACAAGACAAACTAGAATAGCACATAGCTCAAGCTAAGAATACTAGTTCTCTCATCTAAATTTTAATTGATCATTTTGATTCCAAACTTGTTTTGAACATGCAATAAACATTGTAAAAATGTAATTCAACACTTCGATGCATAATTATATAAACATTAACTTCTTGCGCACATGAGAAGTCCTCAAAACTAAGCTAATTAAGGCTAGATAATAACACTTAGGTGCATAAATCCACCTAAGATCATTGATGTACCAGTTTACTTGCCTTATCTGATTCATGAGATATACTTTCTACTATTTTGATTTGGCCTATGATGCCTACCAGTACATAGTTTTTGTAATGATACCACTCTTGTATTTCTTTTTCTGAGTACAGACTATGTTGTAGAGATTTAGATGTGACCTCATATCTAGAGCTTCAAGATGATTTATTTTAGGGTGAGCAATGTCTGATTCTTATGCTGAAGGGTAGGTATGGGTGTCACTCATTATTATTAGGGTTGTGATAATTGTACCAACATTGTTGCCACTCTGTGCCAGCCACCTCAGAGGTCATCCAGTGGCTTCCTCATTCGAGGTCTTCGATATAGTCCTCCATGTTACAATCTAAATAATGTGATCGTACAGGCACATATTCTATTCTAATTAAATAGGAGAACCCTTACCAACCAGCCAATTATTATGCAAAAATCAATTAGCAACCTTATTTTATTTAAACAGTCCAAAATATATAATAAAAAGATATCATAAAATAGAAATCTTTACAAGCATTTGTATACGTATACAACATTATCTAAGACATAGTCTAGACATGTATAATAGATTGTACCAGATATGGGATAATAAAAAGACATAATTACCTATAATGCCCTGAGTCTGTACCCTGAATGCTAACGACCTCGAAGGACCACAAGCTAACCCATGACTAATATCTGTTGTGAGCACTGAAACATGATACTATAATAAAAGTGGAAAAATAGGCTGAAACGCCATAAGGTTCAAAATCTGTAAATACTGATAAAGTGTATCAACTAAAATAATAATCTATAAAAATGAACACTATCTGAGAACTAGCCTAAAAAGCCTCTATCTGAAACTGTCTGAAAGTGGAGTTGGTGGGACAATCCCCAACTAACTCCATCTACTGAAATATTGAGTCTACTGTAATAATAAAATAAAAGAATATCCTTGAATGATGAGGACTCATTTCTAAATCTACTATTGGTTGAATCTATCTATGCGCGGTCAGGAACCTAAATGTCCAAATATAATGCCCTGAGATCCCATCCCCAGACGTCACACGGTGCTTATGACCCAAAGGACCACAAGCTAACCCTTTTAATAATATCTGTACCTGTGCACTATATAATATCCAAAATAAATGTGGAAACTAGCCATAAGGTTCAACACATCTATGAATACTCAAAATTGAAAATTGAATACTAATACATCTGTCTGAAAAGCCTCTAAACTATCTGAACTGTGGAGTTGATGGGACATGTCCCCAACTAACTCCATCAACTGAAAATAAACAAAGTCTGAAATGTCCCCAACTAACTCCATCAACTGAAAATAAACAAAGTCTGAAGCAATAATAGTAAACTTAGATTCGTTCTCGAAAGAGAGGACTCACTACCACAGTTGTTGTCTAGGACTGAACTGCTGAGGATACTCTGGATCTCATGCCTCTAAACCTATGGTGTAAAATAAAACACCATAGCGCAAATACGTCAGTACAAGAATGTACCGAGTATATAGACGAGGTAGGTTAAATGCAAGGGCTCATGCATGCATAATATCTCAACTGAATAATCATGAACATGCCACACGAGAACACATACACATACATAAATGCATAGACAATAGTCACAATCATCACAACTCTAGAGACTGAAACTCGGATACTACCTTACTCTGACTGAACTCACTACTGACACTGAGATACTGAGACACTAACTCATCTGATATTGATGACTGAGAAACTAGATATACTTATATAGATGACTGAATTTTGAGCTTACTGCTCTTGACTGACAAAATTAAAGATCAACCTCTCTAACGGATGATTAAGGAATCTATTATCAATGGTAAAAAAATGATCATATCTAAATCTGAGAACAAGAATACTCAATAGAATCTGAGACCGTGATCAAGCCTTTCTGGCGGCATATCTCTGAATATGATATCAAATAACTGTATATAAGACTAAGACTATCTGACAGATGGTCCATAAATTAATAGAACTATCTGAGTTCCTCATAGAGATAGATGACTGTATCTGACAGTCCTAATTTCTGAAGATTGATACTGAGACTAAGACTGAATATGAAACTGAAACTGTGGGAAGTAGTTACTTAACCGACATGCCCCAACCTATCACCGGTGGGGTCCAACCTATAATCCTAGTTGGAAGGGTGTCAATACCGTGCCACGAGTAAAGACCTCTCTTTAGTCAATTCTCTCTAGCAGATGACCCATAATAGGAAGTCGACCTAAGGCAATATCATTGTCAAATACTGTTTTACTGGAGGTGACAGCCTTTACTGACAGATACTCCTGTATCTTACGCTGGCTACGTAGTTCTGGAGGTCAGGCATTGCTACTAACAACTCCAGCCTCTCTCTCGCTGAATGAGAGGAGCTGCCATCCCTTTCCTCACTCGATGCTAGTTTCTACTCCCAACTAAAAGGCTCTGACTGAATTCTGACACTGATCATGTTTCTCAAAAGATCTGACTAAGTTACGTTAAGATCACTTAGTTTCATATTTGATGGAAATAGTATTGCATCACGGTATTTGACTTATGATATAGAGCTTGAATAGATTGCTTGAATCACTTCTGAGATTAGAATTGCACACTTGAATACTATTAGATCTAAGTTTATTACAGGACTAAGGCTAGATTACTAGCAATACAGAGATTACAGAGATAACTGAGCTTACTAAGATTTTGTAATTTCTGTATTTGTCTGATGATACAGCATTCTATAATTCACTGAGTTCTGAGAGTCATGGCTCGATAGGAATTATCATGAAACTGACATGGGCTCTAGCCAGTAGCTAAATTATCGGGCATAAATACTCCTAAGACTCGATAACATAAAATAAAGCATAATCATTCCTCCATCATCACAGCCATCATATATTAACTTGTTCGCTAAGGTCTTTCAACAACACTAATCATGTACGGGTGTACACCTACTTTAGGATTTCATACTATCATGGCACATTTCACTCACTAAGGCATTTTATCAAACACTAGGCATGCATGGACTAGCTCACAATTTGGGGTTTCCTATTCAACATACTATAATGTCCCTTATGCTTTACCTAAACTTTTTATCAAACCTATGGGGGACATATTTCGTTGATTCCACCATTTCTACTCCCAAAGGACATGAACACATCAAATAGAAAATAACTTCAAGAGGGTTTATCACAAACATCACATAAATTCTACATACTAGGGTCAAAGCTCATGAATCTTGTAAACAAATATAAATCAAAACTCAACAACACATGAAACATTAATTTCAACTCATACAAATCATGGGATCTCACAAACATAAAAATCTTTGAGTTTTAGAAAAGGGTACTTGAGCTTCTTAGATGAAAGGGACCCAAGAATCAACATCTACATACTTGGGGAAACTCTTTTCTTAAAGGTTCTTGGAAAGATTTCTTGATTCCTCTTGATCTCTCTGGACTCTTCTTGATTTTTGATTGAAGGAGAAGAGAGAATTTGATTTTGTAAACCCTAGTTTTTGGGTGAAAGAGGAGAAAATGAGGGTGAAGGCCCTCAACTGGGTATTTAGAGAGGTTGGGGAAAAAGGGAAAAGAACAAAAAGCCTGTGGAATTAAACTGAAAAATTCCTGATTTTACATGCTGGCACGATGCGCCATAATCATGCTAGTTTATTGGAAATTAGACAAATGGTAAACTGCATGACGGTGCGACACGGTGGAAACAGCGTTGCCATCTTGGTTGCAAACTGGAACTATACCGCGATGCGGTGGAATCATGGAGGCTTCCTAGAAATTGACAAAGTCTAAAATTAAGCCTTGGTGCGACGCTCCATAATCGCAAAGGCTCATTAGATTTTGACGATTGCCATTTTAGCTGGCTTCGCGATGAGGTAAAGTGCCAGGTAGCACACTGTCTCACTAAAATGGCTCTAACTCTTCACCCGAGTATCCAATTTGGGAAAATTTTGTATCGATGGATAGCTTATTCAATTCTCTACATGGAAAAATTAGAAATTAGGAAAATTCCACATGATTCAAAGTATTTCATACTTAGGAAGATATTTTTGAAACTTTTAGACTCAAATTTCTGCTTTACTGAATACTCTCTAAGGCTCAGATTGGAAGAGGAATTTACGGGGTAGTACACCAAACCTATGATATAAGACATCATAGCACAAAAAAAGTATGCTTCAATACGTGGAATGTACTGGTATGCTAGATGGGGTAAGGCTAAATGCAAGGGTTTATATGCATGAACAATAACTGATTGCATGATATAGAGTAACTGAACATGAGAGTACATGGATAACTGATACTACTGTAAATACTGAGTATGTACTACTGTGCATATAAATAAATACTATAACTAAGCTTATCTAAAGCTAAGTCTTGAGTTTTGATACTGAGTAACTAATATCTAAAGTTACTAATATTGGTTGACAGTATCTGACAGTCCTAATTTTGTAGAACTGAACTGAGCTTTATTCTAAAGATTAAAACTGACACTGTGGAAGGTAATCATCTAACCGACATGCCCCAAATAAGATAACTGAGTTGGGGTCCAACTTATGACCCCAGTTGAAAGGGTACCAGTACGGTGCCATAGGTAAAGACACTGAAGAGTTATCCTCATCTGGACGGTACTCTAATGAGAATGGTGGAACCTTCATCTGACAGGTTAAAACACCTCATCAACCCTCAACTATAAGGTTTGATATCTCAACCTACGTTGGCTATGTAGTTCTAGAATGCAAGGATTGTTTCTAAGGATCACACCATCTTCTGGCAGGTAAGGCCCCATCCTTGGGTTTACTTGGTGTTGAATCCAACTCCCAACTGAAAGCCACTAAATTGAGTATACTGAACTGAACTGATACTAAGTTTACTAAATTTTCCTGAGTTCTATAACTGACTGATTTCTGTAACTGACTGTGAGTACTACTGATCATGACAGGACTGAGACTATTTTTTAACTGACACTGACTCTAGGTAAATAGCTAAATTGTTGATATTAAATACCCCCAGGACTCGATAGCATGAAAAATAAAGCATAGCATGATCTTGAGATACACAACAATATACACTTGTCCATAATTTATTCATAAAGGTATTTTATCAAACACTTGTAAGATATAAGCTTGTACATGATTGGGACCATATAATGACATGTCAAGATTCCACTATCCACTTCACATAGGCATTTTAGGAAACACTTTGGGAGCATGGACTATTTCACATGATGATGGTCAACACATGTAATAATGAATACAACATTCAATTTTAAATTCAAGGGTTAAGCATGCAATTCATATAATTCACCACATAACTATCTTAATTTCATGGAAACTTATAATTAAACATGCGTTGGATCCCAATTACTATCATAATCATGAATACATTCAATTCCAAGCATGGAAATCATAAATGATAACTCTTGAAGTTTTAAAAATAAATTCTTGGACTCTATGGGTGAAAGGGACCCATAGATGAACACCTAACATACCTTGGAAAGTTAATTCTTGAAAATTCTTGAAGAAATTCTTGAGTTTTGATCTTGATTCTTGAGGTTAGGGTTTGTCTTCTTGAGAGATAATGCCCTTGATTTGGGGAAAATTAAATAATAAATGATTTAAAATATTTTTAGGGCTTTAATCTCACACTGGGCTGAATAAAATCATGGGAAAAGCTTGTTTTAACCCTGAACGAAACATTTAATTTTCATCAAAATTTTCCTAAACTGGGCCCCAGGAGCGACGTACCATGATTTCTTTGGGCCACTAGAAATAGACAATTGGGAACTGAGGACTTGGTGCGATGCAATGGAATTGTGGTGCCCCTTTGATTCTGAAATCTAGACTCATCGCGGTGCGGTGGGATCACGTTGGTACATCAAAAATTGACAAATGTGAAAATAAGTTTTGGCGTGATGCACCGGTATCACAGTACCTCACTGGAAACAGACAATTTTCATTTTGACATACTCTTTGATGTGCTATTAGCCTTAATGACGGTGTTTAGCGACTGAAACTTAAAATAACCATAACTTCTTACTCGGTTATTGAATTTAGGAAAATTTTATATTATTGGAAAGATAATTCAATTTCCTACGCAATGGTAGGCTCTAAACTAAAAAATACTAAGTATTTCAAAAAAATTATATTGGATAACTCATGAACTGAGTGTTAAGAGCTTGAGAAATATGGGGTATTACATTACCTTCTGAAGGGGAAATTCAGAAGTTGATGAAGATTGTTACTCTAAAAAGTTTAAATAATGTAAATTATACAAAATAATATGATTTGAACAAAAATAAGCCTTCTTATCTCAGGTCAAACAAATACTACTACATCACTAGTACCTATTTTGTCGGTAGCTTCAGTACTGCCACAGAGGTTGCGACTATTTCAAATGAGAACAATTCTTTTACTGTAAGAGACACATTATTTCCTATAGATATATGTAAGGTAATTAGGTTAGAAGAATGTTTTTCACCTATCTCTTAAAATCAAGACTCAAAATATAATTGATTTGTTGTCTCTACATATCTCAGCTCTCCTTTATGTATTGTGAGTTTTAATTTTCTATTTATTATTGTATTCCTTGCTTTCTAAAGGGTAGGAAAACAAAATAGTAGTTGAGTAATTTTAAAAAAAATTATTAACACTTGTATTCTTCTATATGTAGTTTTGATTATGACCAGATGACTACAAGGGACAAGGTCCCTGGATGTTCATGGCTACGATACAGCTGGCACACGTATCTACATAATTTTATCCTCTTGTATAACAAACTGGCAGGTGTTGCACATACTTATTGGGATATCAAGTCCAATTATATTTTAGCCCTAATCATCACTTATCTATAAAAGAAAAAAAAATGCTTTTTCATCAAATGGTTTTTGAAAAATCAAGGAGCGAAGAGAGGAAAAAGGCAAAAAATCCAAATTCAACACTACTCAAGTTCTTAGCTGTATAAGTGTGATTAAATAGAAATTATTCATGAGTTAGTTCTAATTTGTAAATGAATTACTTATGTTATAAGAGTAATGAACATTTCTCTTTGATTAAAAAGTGCTTAGGTAAAGTTACCTAAGTCCAAAACTGGTTAGATTTAACCAGTGTTGAGGAAACCTTGGTAGAGTTTCCAAGGTTAAGTTATAGTAGAGTTACTACATGCATAAGGTGCCTAGAGTTAGGCTGAAATTGAATTTGTAATAAAGAGGTTGATTAAAGTGTATTTTTGAAGTGCTTGTGAGGGCAAGCTGTGGTTTTTCCTTCCTTAAGCAAGGAGGTTTCCACATTAAAATCTTTTGTGTTTTTACTTTTCTTGCACTGTCTCTTACTTCTTGGTTTTTTTTACTGTGCTTTACTTCTAATTGACTTTTAGGGACCTAGTCCCTCACTGTGTGGTTCAACCCCCAAGGGTTTCAACAATTGGTATTAGCGCTAGGTCACTCTAAAAGGTTCACACCTAGAGTATATTAGTTAACATGGCTACTCCACCTAATCTATAAAAAGGGCAATCTACCACTAGACCACCAAGATTCAATAGGAAATGTTATAGGTGGTGGAAAAACAGGATGTTTGACTTTATTATAGCAAAAGATAGTGATCTGATAGACATAATCCTTGATGGTCCTCATGTTCCTATTAAAGAAGTCAAAGAAGGAGAAATAACTAGAGTGGTTGTTAAAACAAGGAGAGAGTATGATGATGAACATAGAAAAAAATTAAGAAAATTATAAGGCCAAAAAATTGATAGTTTATGGTATATGGCTGGATAAACATAACAGGATCTAAGCTTGTGAGAATGCCAAAGAAATCTGGGATTGCTTGAGGACTACTCAAGAAGGCACGACTAATGTGAAGGATTCTAAATTAGACATGCTAACCACTAATTATGAAACCTTTACCATGAAAAAAGGAGAAATCATCCAAGAAATGCATACAAGATTCACTTTTATCACTAATGAGCTTCATTGCTTAGGAGAAGTGATTCCATTATATAAGTAGGTAAGAAAGACTCTTGGTGTTCTTCCTAAGTCCTGGGAAACCAAAGTAGATGCCATAACTGAAGCTAGAAACTGGAAGACCCTCACTATGGATGAACTGATTAGAAATTTAAAAACTCATGAGGTCAAAAAGCAACAAGTGCATGAGAAGAATGAAGTAAAAAGGGAAAAATATCTGGCATTAAAGGATTCAAAGTATAATTCAACTGAGGAAGACAATGATATTTCCTATTTGGCAAAAAGAATTGTCAAAGACATGAGGAAAAGTGGTAAGATCCAAAGAAGAGAAAGCAGCAACAAAAGAGGAAGAAATGTTGAGGTTTGTCACAAATATGGATGTCCTGAGCATTTCACTAAGTATTGTCCAATGCAAAAATTGGATTATTAGAAGTATCTCAAGACTGGAGGTGACAAGGGAAAGAATAGGGACTAAGTCCCCAAAAAATCAAGAAGGAAGCTAGCAGCTGAGTATGCTGTAAAGCAATCTCTGGCAATATGGGGAGACTCTTCCAGTGATTTAGGTAAAGATCAGAAGACTGGAGATGTTTCTATGCTAGCAGTGAAAGATAGTCCATTTATCTATGATTTCTTATTTACATTTATGGAAAACACAGAGGATGAAAAAGAAAAAGAGGTAACTCTTTTTTATATTAAGGAGAATGTAGATAATTACACTGCTGGAAAGATAAAAAGACTTTATACTGTATTAGTTGACTCTGTATGTGAACTGACTATTGATAAAAATGCTTTATAGGAGAAAGTAGAAAATTAAGAACATGAATTGATTACCTTAACTCTTCAAATATCTGAAACTAAAGAAATGGTCACTAAATTGAATTTTGAAAATCTAAATTGTATGAGTCAACTGAAGAAGGTAAATGATTTAGATAGTAAAGGAAAGAAGGAAGCCTCAAGGCTTTAGATTGATCTTGAGGAGAAATTAAAGTATTCACAAAAACACGTTATGTCAGCACTTCATAGGAATGAAAAGTTAGAAAGAGACCTGGTCTATTTGAATGAATAGCTTAACAAATCTCTTAAATGGACTGCTTTTTCATAGATCCTTTCTAATTTAACTAATCACGGTGTTAATAATGGTAAAGGTCTGGGCTATCAAGGTAAATTCTAACCTGTTGGGTCTAAAGGAAAGGTTTCTCATCATGTCAGAAGCAAAAGGCACAAACTTATGTGCACTCACTGTGGAAGGGATAGATATTTGAAAGAAAGATGTCAGCATGGGGTTAAGGCTAAATTGAGGAGTAATGAATACATTCAGCAGGATAATACATATCCTAAAGGCTTCAAGTCTCTAAAAAGTTAAAGAGGAAGCTATCACTGTATAGATGGGCTAAGAAGAATTTGATCACACCATTATTCTCCTATTCGGAATTCAAACTTAAGTGAGTTCAATAATCTAACTTGTGATCATAATTCCAGGCATGAGAAAGTGGATTGCAATCACAAATAGATCATTAATTGATAGGGATCAAAGATTAATGATGAAAGGTCTGACTATGTCCTCTCTCACGAGACATTTCAAGATGAAGGTATCTCATTTTGGAATAGATGATTTCAAGGGACCTGGTCCCTAGGAAATACATCTCAGAAGAAGAAGCTTCATTAGAATAAATAGCATGTGAATCAGTGTTATTTCTAAAAATTAGCTATGTTAAAGAGGCAGGTATCATTGGTAAAATATGTGCATGTTAGTCTAACTCAATATAGTACCTTTGTAGGTATACAACCAAGGGAATAGCTTTATAAGTGGAGAAATATGGCAAGCACAAATTAGAAAATTAGCCCAAATGAGAAAGGGACATGGTCCTATCTCAAGTTAGTACATATACTGGATGCCTTATTAATCATAAAATATTGTATAAAAAGGTCCATGTGTCTTTCTTTCTCTGCAACAAATTATTTAGTTCATTTGCAAAATAAAGAGTCGCACTTATTAGGTTCAGATATGTTAGTTCAAAAGAAACATCTTTTTTTGACATTGGTCACCTCTTAAAATTGCTAAATCAGACCTTCTTGTTATTATTCTTCAACTAGTCCAAATCATCTTCCCAAATTTACAAGTCTTCTCTAAGCCAAATTGGTCCCAGCTCATCTTTGTCTCTCAAATTCAAATGGACGACATTACTACTTCCCTAAACCCAGCAAAAGACCATATAGTAGATAAAATTCTAGAGAGACAAACTGGACATCCCCAAGTTAAACAACTTGATTCTTCAAGAATTGAAACCATTGAAAACATGACCTTTAGTTCCCAACAACAATCTGAGTCAATTCTTCTAACTGAATCTTCCTTAGAATGTCCAGAACCCACAATCGAGTCAGTCTCCATTAAACCCTCCCTAACCTTGGAAATTTATGCTCAGCCAATCATAATCAATAATTTAAACCAAGGGTTAGGGTCACCAATAGAACAAGAAATTTCTAAACCTAAAACTCCCTTTTCTCTAGGGAATTCAAAACTACATAAAAACTTCTAATTTCTTGAGTCATCTAAAAAATCCAAAAAAGTTGAATCCTCCGATACACTACAAGAACCCGATTCTCCTACACCCTTAAATCAAACCTTGTTATTGCTTAGCTATTTAGTAAATAAATTTTTGTTAAAAGGGTTGATCTTTCCTGCAATAAGAACTAGTTTGCTAAGAATTTACTATTACTTTCATATGACACTAAAGAAAGCTTAGTTGATGGAATGGAATTGAAAGTAGGTGATGATAGTGAAGCGAATAAGGAAAAAGATATATTGTTACCTCCAGATGAAGAAGATGCAGATGAAGTTCCTTTGAAATGGACTGTGAAGAAACTACGAGGAAGTAGAGAAAAGGATAAAATGATGGACTCTAAGGTGAAAGTAACTAGAAATAATTCTACAAGAGGTTCTAAAAATAAAATGATGGAAGATTCCATGAAGGCCAACAAAGCTTCAACCATGAAAATAAGAAGCCTAAAGAAATCTATTCCAGTAGAGGAGAAATAAAATATGGAAGTTATAGAGGTTAAAGGGGGAGGATATAGATTTAGGAGTTTCTACGTCTACTGAGGAAAGAAGAAAGAAAGTTGAGATTGTTGAAAGGACCAAGTCCTCTAAGTCAAAGACTGGTAGCTATACTTGAATAAGGAAAAAACATATAGCTGTCAAGAAAAAAAAGACTCTAAGGGACCTGGTCTAAAGAATAAAAAACTGATGAAAAAGGAGAGCCAAGTAGTGAGCCCAAAAGAAAAAAAAATGAGGAAAAGAATGATATGTCTAGAGAAAAAAGGATTAGAAACTTGAGAACATAGAAGGTTTTGTCATGAAGAGTTTTTAATCATAGAATTAATGAGAAGCCTGGGATGGTGAAGTTGGTAGAATATGTCAGGCACCAAGGATGGTTATATCTAATTAAGGAAACAACCGCAGTTGTTTTTGAAATGAGGTAAGGGAATTTTGTTACACCATGAAACTCTCAGAAGATTGGCAAAGTTTGAATGCCTAGGTACAAGGGAATATTATCAATCTGGATGAAGAATCATTGGTCAAGATCTTGGATGTACCTATAATAGATGTGAGGACAGTTGTGAAGAAGCAGCCCTTAATTGAGTTTGTGAGGATAGTTGTGAAACATTCCTTAATTGAGTTCATGATCAATGCATCAAAGGTATGAGGGACTTCTAAATCTGCAGTAAAAAAGAAATTCCTAATAAGTGGGTATCAATAAGTATTTTAATTCATTAACAAGGTCCTATTGCCAAGATCTAAAAGAAGAACAATTACTTCTGGTGTTGACATATTTTTGATTGAAAGCTTGAGCAAGTTTGAATTGATAAGTCTTCCTGCTCTAATGATAGATCATATGCATACAGTGATTCATGAAAATAAGGGCAAACATGGAATGCCAAATGGATATCTCTTAAACAAGGTGTTTGAACATTGTGGTGCGAATGGAACTAAGGGAACACTGGCACAGCTAAGTAGATGTTTAGTCCGACAACTTTTATGGAGAATGAATGCATAGAGGGCAAAGATGGATTGGTGTCTCAAGTATTTGAGTTACTAGTTGTTCAAGAGAAGTTGGGAATGGATATGGAGAAGTTAAGGATCAAGTTGGCTGCCAAGATGCTGAAATGGTGCACCTGAAGTTGTAGAATCAAAAGTTGTCTTCTAAGGGACCAGGTGCCACTGAAGAACTTGCAGATGAAAAACTGAAGAACTTGCAGATGAAAATGCAAAACTCTAGGAAAAAGTGGAAGAACTAATTGATGAAGTTCTAGGATTGAATGTTGAAGTGAAGGTCCTCATCAAATAGTTGTTGGATGCCCACATTGCTGAAAATGCAAGAATGGAGATGTTCCTTCAGTCCTTTTCCCCCAAACCTCCCTCTACCTAAGCCATGTTATCACTGTCCTCTCATTAATCATATGTCAATTTAATTCTGGTTGTTACGTTAGCTCTTGAAGATAGATTATTTTATGTGTTATTTTAGTATGATTGTACTGGAACTAACTTCTATTTTAAAAATGAATGAATTTTGCTTTTGTACCTCATTTGTATCCTTCAATTTAAAGTTGCTCTTCGTGTTAGTATTTCCCCAGTGGCCATAAGCTAACTAACTTGTTCTTATCTTTACTCTTGGTTTACTATTAATCATTTTCAATGTGTAAGGACCAGGTGTATATGTGCAGGACCAGGTATATGTGTGTACTCATGTGGTGTATACTGATAAGGAAAGTATAGTAAGGCAAAGTGATAGGGGGAAGCAAATATGCTCATGTGCTTAGAGTTTTTGCTGAAAATAACAACAAGGGATCAGTTCCCTATATTGCATAATAGTGGAAGCATGATGATAGAGGGAATATTTATCTTAAGTAATAGTAATCACACTGATTAAATGTGATGGATGGGTATTAATGCTCAAAGCTTAGTGGTTGGTTTGTCATCATCAAAAAGGTGGGAAATTATTATATGTAGTTTTGATGATTAGCAGATGACTATAAGGGACCAGGTTCCTGGATGTTCATGGCTACAGTACAGCTGGCACGCGTATCTACACAGTTTTGTCCTCTTGAATAACAAACTGGAAGGTGTTGCTCGTACTAATTAGAACACCTAGTCCAATGATATTTCAGCCCTAGTCATTACTCATCTATAAAAAGGAAAAGATGCTTCTTCATCAAATGGTTTTTGAAAAATCAAAGAGCGAAGAGAGGAAAAAGGCAAAAACTCCATATTCGACACTGCTCAAGTTCTTAGTTGTATAAGTGTGCTTAACTAGAACTTATTCTTAAGTGAGTTCTTATTTGTAAATGAATTACTTATGTTATAAGAGTAATGAACTTTTCTCTTTGATTAGAGAGTGCTTAGGTAGAGTTATCTAAGTCCATAACTGATTAGAGTTAACTACTGTTGAGGGAGTCTTGGTAGAGTTGCCAAAGTTAAGCTATAGTAGAGTTACTACACACAGGAGATGCCTAGAATTAGATGAAATCAAGTCTGTAGTCAAGAGGTTAATTATAGTGGATTTATGAGGTGATTGTGAGGGCAAACCAAGGTTTTTCCTTCCTTGAGCAAGGTGTTTTCCATATTTAAATCTTGTGTTTTTACTTTTCCTGCACTGTCTCTTGCTTCTTGGTTGCTTTACTGTATTTTGCCTATGATTGACTTTGAGGGATCTGGTCCCTTACTGTGTGGTGCAACCCCCAAGGGTTTCAACATATTCTGATTCAAAATTTTTACCACTTTTGTATGGTTTAACTTGTTCACCCTTTGGAACATGAATACTTGAAGTTTACCATAAAATAACTAGCAATGACTAAACAAAATCTACAATTGAGATATCCTATTTTTTACTCATGCGGTTGTAATGTTTATTCTGCACATGTGAAAGAAAAAAGAACCAAACAGATATTTCTATATAGAGCAATTCATATAGTGTCATTATGCCCATTGAGTTCTTCTAAATGCTCCTGATTGAATCTAAATTCTTCTTGACTCTTTTTCTCCGAGTAATTTTTTATGGACACTATCAAGACATTACAAAGAGGGCAAAATGCAACATTGTGTAAATAATGTAGCATATAGATATGTAATGTAAATAATGTAGTCACAATTGTAAGCAAATAATTACTAACCATATAATATCTATGTGGAAATAATATATGCATTTGACTAACAAAATCTTTCAATGCAGGGGGCATCATTACCTAGTCTAGAAGAAGCCAAAAGGAACTTATGGATCTTACTTTATTGGAAATAAAATATTATGATCGTTATGATATTTTATTTTTATGATTGTTTTCTCGATGTTAAATTTATAGTCTACAAAAAGATATAAAGCTGACCTAAACGAACACCATTAAAATCATCTAAATTATTTAATTTCAATTTCAATGAAAAATTGGCCTAAACGAACACCACTAATAGTTTGTGAGTACCCCGTAAAAATTTAAAAAATAAATATAAAATGACTAAAGGGTAGAGTAAAAATAACCTGAGTTAGGTTTTATGAGAATTAGTTGGCCGAAAATACCCTCCAATTTAAATGCCCATCTATTTTCCTAATTCTTTATTACCCAAAAATAATCTCCATTATTGATCTCAAAATCAAGAAAATATAGTTAAGCTTCATTTTGGATTTTGCTTATTTATGGATGAAAATTATTAGTGTTGTTTCTTGATATTTAGGTGTTGTTTTAGCACTGATTTAGGCTAATTTCAATAAAGAAATAGAATGTACATTTGACGATAGTTAACTTTTACTTGTCAATAATAGATTTATATACCATATCAAGTAGGAATAGTTGTAATTTACCCTTGGAGATCAACAACCACATTTTTTAAGAACAAATCCTCTTAAATACGTTGTACAACTTATTTTGGTAATTGAATAATACAGAGATGGAAGGACCACCACGGCAGGCTTAAATACCCCGCCACCCCTTGTTCCATCGGACCCACTGAAAGCCCTAAATTAGTTGATTAACATGGAGGAAGACCAAATTGAAAAGGTAACAACATTCAAAGAGGCATTATTGAACAAAGAAGCCTCTCTCAATAGAACTTAACCCTACCATCCGGACCCCAATACCATAGAAGTGGGTTAAGATAGTAATACCATTGTCCTCACAGAGGAATAAAACATCGAATTTACCAGCCATGGAAGCACTCCATAATTTTCAAATTATTTGGGAAAAAGATCGCATATCCATACATAAAAAGCAAATTGTAAGAACTGTGAAAACCCAAAGAACCACTAACGCTTATAGATTTATGGCATGATTACTACACAACAAAGTTTGATCTGCTAGAGAATGCCCAAAAAGTCCTCCAGGGGGGCCAAGTTTTGTAACAAAGGGCTTTCTTAAAGTGAATCGATGGGAGCCAAATTTGTCCCTAAAAGAGCCTCTCTCACACATATAGCTAGCTGGGTAAGACTCCTACAAATCCCTATAGAGTTCTATGATAGACACATACTAAAAAGGTGGGAAGAAATTTGGACAACTCCTCAAAATTAATACTTGCACATCATCCGCATTAAGGGGGAGATATGCCATAATCAATATTCAAGTACCAATTGAGGTTCCAGTTAAAACCAAAGTCACAATTGGTACTCATATTCAAAAAGTGGTGTATGAGAGTGACGGAGTACTATGCACTGCTTGAGGTAGAATTGGACACATAGCTAGGCAATGTGTCCATTCAAAACTAACACATGCACAACCAGACCTCCCTTCAACCTCGAAGGCTAATATGGAAACTAAAGAATGGCAGCTAGTCACATTCCCAAAGCGAAAACTTGGATCCTAATCAGTAAAGGAACAAAACAACAATCCTAAACCCCACCCCCAGGTAAGGGTCATAGAAGGCTCACCAGGTATGTTCCCTAAAACCCATAGAATTAACACTAATGATCATCAATCACCTAATCACAAATCTAGTGGAAATGTGGAAAATAAAATCCCTCTCACTAGAGAAAGCGGGGCCATTTCCAATGGACCCATAGGGCCCATAAGTCCCAACGGTTAGAATAAAAATAATGCTAAGAAAAAAAGATTATTAGTAATGCTAGACCAAAAGCTAATGTTAATAAATATAAGAGCAGCAGCTGTATTAACTCTGGTGGAATAAATGAGGACATCACCCACCCCCTCCTCTAGAGAAACCTATGGAGAACTCCATGTCTATCTCTCCAAAATGGATGAACTCCTCGTCCCCGAAAAATAATCATCACACCAAAGCTATTGAAAGACTCCAAGAGTCAAATCAATGAACTTTTTAGCTAACCGCCTTAATTAATCCACAGTGGTCGAAAGACTCTTTTTCTACCAAACCTCACTCTACTGCTCAAACCACCCAAAATGGTAAACCCACAGACCAACTTACAAACCCTGATTGATCCTCTCTACTTTATCACCATTCCTAAATAGTTGAACCGGTATCCTATCTCGTGGATAGAAAGGACACTAAAGGGCAAATGGATATAACTCTGACTAATGGTGGGCACCCAACTGATAGTCCTTTTGATTCAAGACCTGGCTTACTTAGCCTAACTAGCTCAGGAAATCATGGACTAAGTGGTAGAGGGGCTGGGAAGGGCAGTCTGGCAGTAGGCTCTTCAAGCAACCCAACTGTCGAACTTTCAACATATAAGATCGATAAAGGACCTAAGCTTAGTAATGAGACACAAATTCCAAACCATGCACTTTTCTCAACAATCCTGTATCTAAGGTAAAACTAATCCCCAACCTTTACTCAATGAATTTCATCCTTTCCCCTCCCAACTCCGACACTAGTTCAAGGGGGCGAAGACCAAGACACAAAAAATACCTCACTGTTGGACTCCTTTCGATAAAGCAGTATACAAATAGAGTTCTTCCTCAACACCCTTAGATATCTAAATCTAGAACCCTTCTTGCTAGATAGGACCTTTCATAAAAAATTTAACGAGCTATTCATCTCAATTATTATAGCATACTCAGAAGAGAAGATAAAGATCTTCTCACTGATGATGAAGAATATGATGAACACAGTCACCAACAATAGTTATACTAAGCCCATAAGACACCAAATAGGAAGGGGAAGCACCCAATTCCTAAACTAACCAAAAATTCAGAGATGATAAAGTTCATAGAACACGAGGAGGTAAACAGAGGTAACTTCTGTCGATAATGCCAGACCATGGTTAATATCTATGGACCGGTAATATTGATTCTCCTGGAAATAAAAATGATGAAACACAAATCTCTAAGTGATGCCTTGGGTTTTGATATCCATATTTAGTCCAATGTAGTAGGTCTTGCTGGTGGTATAACTATCATGTGGAAGGAGTATCTTCTTCACCTAGATAACTTCACTACCTCCATACAAGGTATTCATGTCATGATTAAGTTATGTCCTGACCATTCTCCTTAGTTTTTTTGCTATCTATGAAATTTCAAACTACCACATGCGCACTCACCTCTAGGAAGAACTTTTTGGTACTTTCCAGAACTACAAGGGAGAATGGTTTATCGGTGGAGACTTTAATGAAGTCCTTCAAGCCAAAGAAAATTGGGTGGAGCTCCTATTAATTTAAATGGGGAACATACCTTTAGATAATTCCTCAATAAGTGTAATATAATAAACTTAGGAGTAAAATAAAGCAAGTATACCTGGACCAATAAGCATTATAAAAATAGAAGACAGCTTATCTTTGAAAGACTTAATAGGTGCCTGGTAAATAACTTTGGATTAATCACTATCCAGAGGCCATAGTCACACACCTACCAAGGACCAAGTTAGACCACTCCCCTATGATTATTGAGGTTTCAAGTAATAGACTGCACCATACCCAAAAACCTTTTAAATTTGAGCCCATGTGGTGTAACCACTAGTCATTCCAAGGCTTAATTGATCAATACTTTGATATCCCCATACTCTTCTCCCTACCATCAGTAATTCTAAGAAGAAGACAAAACTCAGAATACCAATGTCTTAGGCAATATCTTTAATAAGCTCAAAAGGATCCTAGCCAGGTTAGATAGAATACAGAAGTCCAATCACTACCACCATAGGAATTTTCTACATCATCTAGAAAATAAACTGTTGGAAGAGTACAAACTAACTCTCTGATATGAGAAAGACTTCTGGAAAACCAAATCTAGAATAACTGGCTTAGTAGAGGTGATGCCAATACCATGTTCTTTCAAATATCCACTTTAAATAGGAGAAGAAGAAACAAAATTCTCTTTCTCAAGGATGATACTGGTAACCCTATACAAGATCGGGAGGCTATCATTAACCACATTACCACTTTCTTCAGCACCTATTACTCTACTGAACATAGCAGTTCTAAGTGGTACAACCACTATCCTAGGAACCATCACCTAATCCCGCCAGAGAAAGTCAAACAAAACCTGGCAGAGCCCTTAAGAGACAGTGAGGTCATTAAGGCTCATAATTCTTTCCACCCCATGAAAGGCCCAAGTCCAAACAACCTACATTTCATTTTCTTCCAAAATTATTGGAATACTGTAGGTGAGAAAACTATGGAGTACTTTCATAAGGTCTTCAGAGATAAGTGCATTCCCAATAAATCCAATGCAAACTCCATAAAAAAACTTTAGACCTATTAGCCTATGAAACTTTAATTACAAGCTTATTACCAAAATCATTGTCAATAGGATCAAACCACATCTGGACCTCCTCATTGGACCTATTCAATCTAACTTCCTTGCCAACGAGAGGGTGGCTGATAATGCCATTATTGTCCAAGAATACATAAGCCACTTTAGAAAGATAAAAGACAAAAAGGCTAACATAATCCTAAAGATAGACTTGTAAAAGGCCTTTGATAAGATGGAATTGTCCTACATTCATGACACCCTCCTTCATTTTAATTTCCCTCAAAACTTGGTATACCTTATCATGTCCTGTGTGACAAGGTCCTCCATTTCCATTTTGATCAATGGTAAACCATACCCCTACTTTGAACCCAGCAGAGGTATAAGGCAGAGGGACTCCATCTCACCCTACCACTTCATCCTCTATATGGAGAGACTTACTAAAAACATCAATGAAAAAGTTGTCTAGAAATCTTGGATCCCTATCAAGATAACCACCAATGGGCTTAAAATCTCTCACGTGTTCTTTATTGATGATCACACCCTCTTTGCCTAAGCTAATCCTAATAATAGTAGAGCCATGCTTCAGATTCTTAAAGACTTTAAAGATAGTTCTGACCAAAAAGTAAATAATGTTAAATCTAAAGTCATTTACTCTAGAAACTACAGTTCTATTAAAGTTTATGAGTACTCCAACATCCCAAACATTAGGAAAAGAGAAAACTTTGTTAAATGCCTTGGCTTCCCCATCCTTAACCACAGTCCTACCCATGTTGATTTCCAATATATTTTGGATAACATAAATAACAATCTAGTTGAATGGAAAATTCATATGCTAAACATGACATGTAGAACTGTCCTTAGCAAATCCACTCTGAGTAGTAAACTTGCTCAAGTCATACAGTACATAAAACTATCCTCATTAAGGCCATTAATAGAACTTAAAGAAACTTTCTGTGGGGTAGACATGCTAAAAAAATGACTTTACCGTATAAGTCGGGATAGCATAACCAAGGCCAAAGCCAAAGGTGGACTGACAAGGCAAAATATAGAAATAGGGCCCTACATGCCAGTCTAGCATGGAGGTTGTTCAAAATTCCCAACTCTCTCTGGGAAGGGTTTTTCACTACCAAATACCAAAGAGGGAGAAGTACAAATGGCAGTAGGTGGGTGTCCAAAACATAGAAAAATATCCAGGAGAAATGGAAAGACTGATCTAAGGGGCTAGCATGGTCCATACAAAAAGGTAACAAAGCTATTTTTTATGACTCCTGGCTCCCCCACAGGTACCCTATCAGACACCACATTTAAGGCCCCCTAACTGTAGAAAAAAAAGAAACTTAAGGTAGAGGGAGTGTCATGAACTGACCCCAAGCCTAGCCATAATGGGAATCTCAAGCCCACCATAGGCCGGAGACCACCCTCATAGCCTTCCTAATACAAACATAATCCAAATAATGACAAAGCGGAAGACAACCAGAGAATATAGATAAAGTAGTTAATGTAACTCAAGAATAGGCTCTAAGAGTTAACAACACCATCCAACCCATATATATTGTTCACAAAAGCCTCTAAAACAATTCGAATATCAAACTAGGTTGGGACATGCCCCCGACCATAGCCAGAAAAGGGAATCCAAAGTATAAAAAGAAACCAATAGGACTTAGATACACATATGGAAAGCAATAAAATATCTGGCCTTCTAGAAGATGGAGGCTCACCACTTTAAAATAGACTAAACGACAAACCATAATCCACCTAATGTAGTATAGGGGTAAAATATATATCCTCGGAACCTACATTATCAAATAATGTAGCGTCCTAGGACAGTTAGTGAGGTAAGCGCTAGCTTGTAACTCAAGATGGGGATAAAATAATACTATTTCAAAATCAAGTCCAAACTCAATGTACAAGTCACATGCATGTATACATACATATATATAAGTTGCTTGGATAGGGAATAAGGTTTAGCATAAGATTTAAAACCAATAACTTGGAATGTGTAGCTTTAACAGTCCTAAAGGCTACCACGAGCTATTGGGTATGGCTCCCCCACCCCTAACCTACCTCTCCCCCTACCGAAAGGGCTCTAGTGCATGTTAGCCACATGAACCAAAGATATCCAAGGCAGCCCAGGAAATGCCCCAACCCCATGCTATTCCAGGATATATATATATATATAAAGTGTGAACTATGCACACGATTATCAAAACCCCCATGCCGAGAAACCTGGTTTCTAGTATTGGTCCCCTCGTGACCTCCATCTTCACGGCAAGCTATACAGCCCCCTTTAAACCCAATTTAAAATATTTGCACATAACCCATCCATTAAACTAAGGAATCATCCATCAAGGCATATACCGTTAGTATCGCCATATCAATTACACTTGTAATCTTATATAATTATGCCAATTCCAATTATCCATAAACTTGGGGGAATGCCATGACACCCAAACTCCAATTTAAAACTAAAACATGTCCAGCAAGGCCCTTTCAAAACCATTTACATTCCATTTACATTTTTTGTAATACAATAGTTTCAAATGGGGTTAAATCATGCATATATCTATGCTTTAAAATCAATTCACAAAGTTGGGTTGAGGTTATTACCAATTCCAAACCAAAATCTCAATTTGGGGGAGTGCCACGACCCCCGTAATTTATCAAAGCAATTTCGGAGAATGCCACGACCCCCTTTCCCATTCACCAATCCCATGCACACATTAGTTCAACAACTATGAGATAAAGCATGAAATAATAATTTCAAAACCATGGGAAGACCAACCAAGTAACAATCATTCAAAACCCTCAACCCTACTTTCAAAACCCACAATTAAATTTTCATACACCATGATTAAACAAATTATTTTATATAAAATTAATTTAAGGAAGAGATATATGCCTAAGATACTATGAATTTGAAGAAGAAATCACAAATTGAGCCCTAGATGTTAAATCCCTTGAAAACCCTAATTGCTCTTGCTTGGATAATTTAAGAGAGAAAAGATGTGTATTTGATTGGGTAATAAAGATTTATGGGGTCCCTTAGTGATGTTTTATGTCATGGGTTATAAATGGGGAAGAAGGGAAATGACCAAAGTACTCTTACTGAAAAGTGCAGGAAAATATCGTCCAGTCATTACGGGTCATGTGATGATTCATAATGACTGGCTATGAGTCTTAGTCTAGACTCGTAGTCTGGTGGACTCTTAGACCCCCTTCACTGGTTTGTTCCAGAGTGACATTGTATGACTCATGACCATGCATTACGGCTCATGAAGGTCCGGTAATACTTAGGAGAGAAACATTAGCCAACTTACTGGTTAGGCTACGATTGACATTATATGACTCGTGAGGGGTTTGCATGACTCGTCACGTAAGTCGTACTCTAGACAGTGAGCTCAAAACTCATATATTTTTAGATTCCAAACCATGAGGCATTATATTCTCCCCCCCCCCCCAAGATCATTCTTCCCCAAATAAAGAGTCAAGGTACCCATTAGCGTGATTATAAGATAGAATGGCAACCACAAGACCATGAACAAGAATCCCAAAAAAATAAGAATAGGAAAATGCATACCTTAAGCACGATTACCCAACCAGATGAACAAGAAAGAATATTTGGACTTCATATCCTCTTCGGCTTCCTACATAGCTTCTTCCACCTTTTGATTCCTCCAAAGAACTTTTACCGAAGCCAAATCCTTAGTTCTTAACCAACGAACCTACCCAAAATCTCAATCGAGACTTCCTTATAACACAAAAAATTCAAATTACCAACACCTTCCAAAGGGATCACCCACACACTTCTCCAACATCGACACACAAAAAAATAGATGAATAAAACCCAAGCTCGCAGGAAACTCCAATTCATAAGCAATATTTCCCACTCTCCTCAAAATCAAATAAAGAACAACATAATAGGGGCTGAGCTTTCCCTTCTTGCTAAACCTTATCACTTCCTTCACATGAGAAACTTTCAAGAACACCCAATCACCTACATTAATACCAAGAGATGATTTAACCACTTCTTGAACAATTACTCCTCCATCCTTAAAGTCTAAAAGATGAATTCCCAAATTAGCTAGCCACTGAATATTCTTCACCAAACCTTACTTCTCTTTATCTACATAAGATAAGATACCCATAGACAACCTGCTAAGAGCATCAGCAACCACATTAACTTTACCTAGATGGTATTGAAGACTCATATCAAAATCATTGAGCAACCCAAGCCACCTCCTCTGTTTGAGATTTAATTTCTTCTAAATGAACACATACTACAAGATCTTATGATCTAAATATATGTCAACATGTACCCAATACAAGTAGTGATGCTAAATCTTCAAAGAAAATACCACCGCTGCCAACTCAAAATCATGAGTTGAATAATTTGTTTCATGAATCTTACGCTATCTAGAAGCGTACACCACAACTCTATCATGTTGCATCAACACACAACCCAACACCACATGAGACGTATCATAATAAACAATGAATCCATAAGTACCCTCAATCAGGGTTAAAACTGGGGCGCGGAAGTCAAGTTATCTTTCAAATTATCAAAACTACCCTCACAAGCATCGGACCACAAGAAAATCACCTTTTTCTAAGTCAACTTCATCAATGGAGTAGAAAAATAAGAAAAGCTCTATACTAACCTCCTATAATACCCAGCCAATCCCAAGAAGCTCTGAATATTGGTTGGAGTCATGGGTCTAGGCCACCTCTTAACCACCTTAACTTTCTATGGATCCACTCCGATCCCCTCGCTAGAAATAAC
Organism: Capsicum annuum; assembly: GCF_002878395.1. Classification (NCBI taxonomy): domain Eukaryota; kingdom Viridiplantae; phylum Streptophyta; class Magnoliopsida; order Solanales; family Solanaceae; genus Capsicum; species Capsicum annuum. The sequence continues at coordinate 146,813,235 of NC_061113.1, forward strand.
ATACCCAAGAGAAGTCACAACATTCAACCAAAACTCACACTTAGAGAATTTTACATACAGCTTCTGATCCTTAAAAGTCTACAACACAATTCGAAGGTGACTGCATGATCCTCCTCACTCTTAGAATACACCAAGATATCATTAATAAATACTATCACAAATATATCTAAAAACTGTCTAAACAACCGATTAATAGATCCATAAAAGTAGCCAGAGCATTACTCAACCCAAAGGACATAATTAGAAATTCATAATGACCATACCGGGTGCAAAAAATAGTCTTAGGAATGTCAGTCTCCTTAATCTTCAATGAAGATCAATATTCAAGAAGCATCTAGCACCCTATAGGCGATCAAAGAGATCATCAATCCTAGGAAGAGGATACTTATTCTTCACTATCACCTTATTCAATTATCGATAAGCTATACATATTTGAAGAGACCCATCTTTATTTTGCACAAAAAGAATAGGGGCACCCCACAAAGAAATACTAGGACAGATGAAACCCATATCAAGAAGATTTTTTAACTGCTCCTTTAGTTCCTTCAACTCAGTCGGAGCCATTCTATATAGAGAAAGAGAGATAGGATGGGCATCTAATAGAAGATAAATCCCAAAGTCTATTTCCCTATTGGGAGAAATACTAGGAAGATCATCAAGAAAGACCTCAGGAAATTTCTTAACCATAGGGACATATTGCAAAGAGGGACCCTTAGAAATTAAATCCTTGACCCGAACTAGATGATATAGACACCCCTTGGAAATCAACTTTCGTGCTCTAAAATATGAAATAAACCTCTCTTTAGGCACTAAGGAACTCCCCTCCCATTCAATTACTAATTCATTAGGGAATTGGAAACTGAACTTTTGGGTCCTATAATCCAAGGAAGCATAGCAGGAATGGAACCAATCCAACCCTAAGATAATATCAAAATTCACCACATCTAACTATATCAAATCCACCAAGGTATCCCTATGAAATATGTACACCACATAACCCCTATAGACCTTTCTAACCATAATAAAGTCAGCCACTAGGGTAAATACAGAAACAGGCTCAAAAATGGTTTCAGAACCAAAACTAAAATGCATAGCTACATAAAGGGTCACATAAGAAAAAGTAGAGCCTGGATCAAACAAATAATACACATTATGAGAGAAGAGTAATAATGTACCAGTAACCATATTAGGAGATACCTCATATTCCAAGCAATTATCCAGAGCATAGAGGTAATTTTGGACAATGCCGGTACCCAAAGTAGCACCCTTTAGTGTAGGATCTAAAGAAGTAGTAACTGGGACCTTATTAGCCCCTATAGCAACTTTAGCTGAATGATAGTTCCTCTAAATATGACCAGACTATCCATATTTTAAAAATAAGTTCCTCTCCTCATTACAATAACCGTAGTAAAGCTGACCACAAAATCAACAAGGAGGATAGGGTGGGGCTGACAGAGCTCCATTAGCCTAAGACTGGAGACCCTACACCTTAAAACCACTGTTATCCTAAAAGCAACGATCACCAGACAGCTTAGGATAAGGAGTACTAGCCGATGAATATGAACTAGAATTTCCCCAAGTCCTCTTCGTGCTCCACTATCTACCATCCCTTCCACTAGCTTGTTAACCTCTACCCTACTCTGAATACCTGAACTTCTTACTCTTTTTTTCCACATATCTGCCTATTTCTTCTTCTCATCCTCAACTGATGCATATAAATCATAAGTCTAGAAATGTCCATATTATTATTCAATATCACTGCCTTACACTCTAATAACAAGTCATGCGACAAACCCAAAGAAAACTTTCTCGCCCTAACTCTCATCCTAGACACCAAATCTGAAGCATAATGAGACAACTGATGGGACTTCTAGGGATATTCCTTCACACTTATCTTACCTTGCCTCAAGTTCACAAACTCTTTGCCTTTAGTCTCTCTCAACTTCTGAGGAAATAAATGATCAAGGAAATCACTAAAAAACTGCCCCCATATAGACTGCTCAGCATCATCACCCCTCGACTGCTCCTATTTTTCATACCACTGATATGCCGCATCCTTTAACTGATATGCGAAAAACTCCACACCCTCCATATTAGTGGCATGTATCACTCTAAATATCATCTCTATTTAATTAACAAACCCATGAGGGTCCTACTTAACCTTAGAGAGTGTAAAGGTCAGAGGATTCAATCTCATGAACTATCCAACTCTAGTAACCTTAATATAAAGAGCAATAGAACCAACATGCTTAGACTGGCAAGATTGAGAAGTCACTAACTAAGTCAGCAAATAAATAGATTAATGAAACTCAGCATTAGAAATATCTCATTAGGGTGACTGAGCATGAGTTTCCTCAACCAAAGAAGGACTAGTGGAGACTAGTAGAACCCCAAGTGGAGTAGCACAATTGGGAGAAGGACCCTAGACCAGGTCTGTATTCCATAAATGAGGTGAGTCCCCTACATATTTCCCTCAAGTGGGGCAGAAGTTCCGATAGAGTTTCTATGAACATTACATCTTCATGGAGGCATGATCTAAAATGCGCACAAATAGAAATTAGAGAGTTTTCAAAACCTTAGACTCTATGGCCCAAAAATAGATCACAAGAAAAGAAACCATTCTTAGATATCTTGTAACCTCTCCCTTATAAGTATGGTACGCTACACACCTAAAAAAGAGACTCTACTTAACATGACTTTGTGGAAACCCAATGAACTTGAACCTATGCTCTAATACAAAGCTTGTCATAGCCCGACTGCGGGCCTAGTCGTGATAGGTATCTCAAGTCCACTGTGGGCCATAGAGCACCCCCATATCCTATCTAATCCAAACATAATCAAAATAATGACAAATCAAAAACAACCAGAGAATAAAGATTAAGAAATTAATGTTACTCAAGAATAGGTGCTAAGAGTTAACAACACCATCCAACCCATACATATTGTAAGTAAAAGCCTCTAAACCAATTTAAATATCAAAATAGGTTAGGATATGCCCTCGACCATGGGCAAAAAAGGGAATCTAAAGTATCAAAAGAAATTGATAGGATTTTAATACTCATATGGAAAGTAATAAAATGTTTGGCCTTTTGGAAGATAGAGGCTCACCACTTCAACACAGACCGATCAAATAATCAAATCCATCTAATGTTGAACAGGGACAAAATAGATGTCCTTAGAACCAACATTATGAAACAATGTAACATCCTAGGACAGTTAGAGAGGAGAGTGCTAGCATGTAACTCAGAATGGGGATAAAATAATGCCATTACAAAATCAAGTCCAGACTCAATGTATATGTTCACATACATGCAATATATATATATATATATAAGATGTTTAGCATAAGATTTAAAACCATTAACATGAACTGTGTAGCTTCAACTGTCCTAAAAGCACCTACGGGCTATATGGATTCGGCTTTCCCTACTGGAAGGGCTCCAGTATATGTTAACCGCATGAATCGGGGATATCCAAGGATGGAAAGAGAATGCCCCAGACCCATGCCAATCCATGTTATATATATAAAAAGTATGAACTATACATACGGTCATCAAGAACCCCACGCCAGCAAACGTGGTTTCCAGTATTGGTCCCTTAAGACCTCCACCTTCACAGCGAGCTACACAAACCCCTTTAAGACTAATTTAAAATAGTTGCACATAAACCATTCATTAAACTAAGGAATCATCCATCAAGGCATATACCATGGTATCGTGATACCAATTGTGCTTGCAAGCTTATATAATTATGCTAATTCCAATTATCCATCAACTTGGGGGAATGCTACGACCCTCAAACTCTAATTTAAAACCAAAATATGGCCACCAAGGCTCTTTCAAACCATTTATATTCCATTTATCTTTTTACAATGCAATAGTATTACCAATTCCAAACAAAAATCATTAGTTTTGGGGAATGCCATGATATCCTTTCCCATTCACCAAACCCATGCACACATTAGTTCAAAAACTATGAGATATAAAGCATGAAATAATAATTTTAAAACTATAGGAAAAGCAACAAAGTAACAATCATTCAAAAACCCCAACCTTTTATTCAAAACCCACAATTAAATTTGCATAAACCCTGATAAAACATATGTTTTTGTATGAAATTAAGTTAAGGAAGATATATATGTGTAGGATAACAAGAATTTTAAGGAGAAACCACAAATTGAGCCCTAGATATTCAATTCCTTGAAAACCATAATTGTTCTTGCTTGGAGAATTTGAGAGGGAAAAAATGTATTTAATTGGGTAATAAAGGGATATGGGGGCCCTTCGGGTGTTTTATCTCATGGGTTATAATTGGGGAAGGAGGGAAATGACCAAAATACCCTTACTTAAAAGCGTAAAAAAGTGTCGCCCAGACATTATGAGTCACGTGATGACTCATAATGGTTGGAAATGAGTCTTAGCCTAGACTCATAGTCTGGGAAGACTCTCGGACCCCCTTCATTAGTTTGGTTATGAGTCACACCCTACGACTTGTGACCATGCATTACAACTCATGAGGGTCCAGTCGTACTCAGGACAGGAACATTGGCCAACTTACTAGTTAGGCTATGATTGACTCTATAAGACTCATGAGGGGTCTTTACGATTCATCATCGAAGCGTACCCTAGACAGTGAGCTAAAAACTCATAAATTTTTAGAGTCTAAAATCTGGGGCGATACAGGGAGCCAGCACTAATGGTGCATGGAACCTAACTAAATTTTTAATGAAATTACCTGAGAACCTTATTCAAATCATTTCCAACTCACCCCCTCCTCCTTTGAGTACCAGTGATGATCACCCATACTGAAGGCTTACCAGTAATGGTATATTCACCACTGGAAGCATCTATGATGCTATTACTCAATACCAAAATAATCACCTCTATAAAAAGCCTATTAACTTTAATGAAATCTAGAAATCTAATGCCCCCAATAAGATAAAAACTTTCCTGTGGCTATTCATACAAGAATGGCTTTCTACCAATGCCTACCTTAGTAGAATAGGCCTGTACATTACCCCTCACTACTCTTACTGTGGCCAAGGTTCGAAAATACTAAAGCATATTTTATTCTAATACCTAAATGCCAAGGAATTTTGGAGAAAAATACAAGATAAAGTTGGGACCCCCATCATTCAAACCATGAATAACAGCAACTAGTTGAGGACCTAGGTGAATATAAAGGGAAAACCTTGTAACACCTATACCACCTGAGGCATTGTTATTCCTCAATGCATATGGACCATCTGACTACTAGAAACAGTAACTAATTCAATAACAAAAAGGACCACATTTCTATTGAGATTCCCCTTAACCATGCTATTAAATTCAGCCTGCTCATCCGAAAATACAAGCAGCATAATAAAGAGAAGGTCCAAAATAGAGGCTAAATAGGAACCTCCTCTACTACATACCTTTAAGCTTAACATGGATGGTTATTGTAGGAATAACATGGGGAAGGCAGGCTTGGGAGGGATAAACAGAGGCCACCAAGGAAATTGGGTCATGGGGTTCTATGAGGCTACTCCCCATACTATCCTTGTACAAGCTGAAATTCTTGCCCTCAGGAAATGGGTCTTACGTAAAAAGTTAAAACTGTATGGATCTATTGAAAAAACACAACTAGGCTCTAAAGGTTTTAAACAACTAGAAGTCCTAGAATTTTTTGATACTTTTTCTCTAGTAACAAGAATTACATCCATTAGACTTTTTGTTACTATTACGGTAATTTTTTATTTACAAATTCATCAAATGAATGTAAAAACTATTTTTTAAAATGGAGACCTAAATGGGGAGATTTACATGAAACAATCTGAATGTTTTGTTGAAGCTGGCCAAGAAAGTAAAGTGTGTAAACTTACTAAATTCCTATATGGCTTAAAACAGGCACCAAAGCAATGGCATGAAAAGTTTAATTCCTACATGATTGATAATGGATTTAAAATAAATGAGTGTGACAAGTACATATATCATAAGTTTTGAAATAATTCGCATGTTATTATTTGCCTATATGTTGATGAATTTGGCTCTAACATGAATGTTATTGGTGAAACAAAAAATATTCTTAGAAGTTATTTTGATATGAAAGATCTTGATGAGGCAAATTTTATTCTAAGAATAAAATTACTAGAACATGTGATGGAATTTTTCTTGACCAGTCACGTGATATTGAGTAAATTTTAAAAAAATATAATTTCCTTGATTGCAAGAATGTTGTAATTCCATTTGATTTTAGTGTTCACTTGTTTCCTGTTGAAAGTGAAAATGATGTTATAAATTAAAAAGAATATTTTAGCATAATAGGAAGTTTGAGATATGTGACTGATTGCACTAGGTTTGATATTGCATATACAGTAGGAGTACTTAAAAGGTTTACTATCAAGCCAGGTAGTAGACATTGACATGCTATAACGAGAATAATGAAATATCAAAATTGGAATGAAAAATTATGATTTGTTCTATAAAAAATATCCCGTTGTACTTGAAGACTATTGTGATGCGGATTGGAACACTTTATTAGGTGATTTCTTATCTACTCCTGGTTATATTTTTGTTTTGGGTGGTGGTACTATTTGTTGAAAATGTAAAAAGCAAATAATTATTGTTAACTCTACCATAGAGGCTGAACTAATTACTTTAACTTCAGCTAGTGAGGAAGCGAATTGATTGAGAGAATTATTATTTCAAACACCTTATTTTGAAAAACCAATTCCTCCTCTATTAATTTATTGTGATAGCACCGCTGCAATTGATAGAGTTCAAAACTGTTATTATAATGGTAAATCCAGACCTATAAGGAGAAAACACAATAATGTGAGATCATATTTGACAAATGATACCATTAATGTTGATTATGTCAAATCTTGTGATAATCTTGCAAATCCATTGACTGGGAGGCCTTAGCAAGAGAAAAGGTCTGGAGTACATCGAGGGGATGGGATTGAAGCCTATTGAATCTTGAGTCATATGTGAGAAAACCCAACCTAGGGACTAGAGATTCTATAACCAGGTTCAACGGGAAAAATGAAACACATGATGACTTGTTGTAAAAAATGCACTATTTTTTATCCCTTCCTATGGTGTGAGTGCATTTACTTGTAATGATTGTGAGGTTGAGTTTAAATAAAACTCGTGATGAAAATTTCTAGCTTGTATGAGTGGGGTGCTAAATTACAAGAGCAGTCTCGATGGATTTCACCTATATGAGTATGGAGGTAGGTCGCTTCCTATGAGAATTAGGCTCATCCTCAAAAGACACTCAATAAAACAGGGATAGCACAAGGTCGTAATGTGATGGCTATAAAACTCATGTCAACACCTTGACTATTATGTGTAAGCAGTAACTTTTTATTTCCCTCAAACAGACATAGTTCAAGTCTAAGACCACTATGGTTCTGGATTAAAAATTATTGTTTTACTAAATAGAGGTTCAATGCAGAGCACACCTTTATTATGCATGGTAGTCTTTCTTCAACTAGTGGACTCTCTTGTTAATATTAAAATAAGTGAGGAATTGTTATTTTTCTTTAGGCATTTTAATATTATAATAATATTTAATTTGCCTTTAAGATATGCAACACCTTAATGCATTTACTATCATTTGTTGTATGCATTTATATTGTTACATTTCGTGTGAGAAAGTGGCATAATTTGCCTTAAAACCTTATGAGTTACTCTTATTTTTGGCAGCATTATACCTCTAACATTAATGCCTTAATATGGCATAATTCCACACGATATAAGGCTGATTTTTCATCCACCAATAATCCCTATTTCATTTGTGATTTATGAGTCATTAAACACAATAGTTAGTGGTGGTAGAATGTGGATATAAGTTTCATGTAATTTTCATTCTTTATTCCTCCATTATCCTATTTTTTATGTGTTGTAACTCCTGTAACTCTTGTAACCAAAAAATAATTGATCTTCCCTCTTTACTACCATCACTCATTCTTGTTTATTGCATGAAAGACTTTCTCTACTATAAATAAAGGTGGTCTTACATGGTTTTGAAATACAAGATAATATAGAGTTCATAAAAGATAGTAAAAAAAAAGAGTTCATTAGTTGAAGGGAGGTGTTCTTTTTGTGGAGCTGTTAATTCAACTCTTGTCCAAAGTTGTTAAGTTGTTCTTTGTGAGAAGACTGTTGTATCTTGAAGGGAACAAGTCAAGAAGAATATTGTTGGACCGATGAAACAATTTGCTGCAATGGGCTTGAATCTCCTTAAAGAGAGGGAGATATTCGTGCCTCGCCCAAAGAAAAAGAAGATAACTTTTGATTTTTCTTCACTTGAAATTTTTCAGTAGTAAAATTTTTTAAAAAAAGTACAAAACCACATGCATCATAAACTAGGCTAACTAATAGTAATATAATCTAAAAGAATCCTTCACAAAATAATACTCCCTCCTTCCCAAATTATGTGTCGTCATTTCTTTTTTGGTCCGTCCCAAAAGTATGTCATCTTTTCTTATTTGGTAAGTTTTTAAAGAAGCAAATACAATTTTACCCTTAATTTTTAAAGACACAATTACAATTTCACCCTTAGTGATTTTAAATACTATTACTCCTTTTTTTATTTATTTTTCAATTAAAAGTGGTCTCACTTGATTTTAAATACTATTACTCATTTCTTTAAGAAGGGTAATTTTGTAACTTTAACAAAGTCAATACTTATTTCTTAAATATGGTATCCGATCAAATGGGGACACATAATTTGGAACGGAGGGAGTACTAGAATATTTGTGTTGGAGTTTTGATTTTTGTTTTAAGAATCTTCAAATTTTTCTTTTTATTAGTTTGTCTCAGTTTTTAAAATTTCAGATTTTGTGTTTGAGTTTGCGTTGGATACCAGCTTTTTGCACCTCATTGAATACCAACGATTTCTAAATAAAAAAGAAATCGCTCAAGTCCCAACAATTTTTAGAAGACAAGAAGTTGGGCAAAATCGTTGGAAAATCAGCGATTTGTTGAAAAGGCAAGACCTTGGATCCAAAATTGGAGGAAAACATTTAGGTGTAAACGTTTTGTCCTTCTTGATTTGTTCTAGCTTTTAGTGACCATTTCATATTTTTAATTGGAAAAAAAGTTATTCTTTAAGCTTGGTTTAAACTATTGTACATTGAAATAAAGGGCTTAAATTAGATAGGAAGGTGTGTGAATGATAGAAGTATAAACCAAGGTGGTGTAACAACTGGAAATATGTGAAGTCCATTGGCGTTATCAGCTGGCTAAAGTGGTGTCAATGACACTGGTTTTTGTGTCGTTGAGTGAAATTTCTTGTTACCGTGGTTTCTCATTGTCAGTCCATTAACCATTGATGATTACATAACAATGGGACAATGTTCATAGAAGTGATCTTCACTATTCACTCGTTCTCAAGTAGTGTCCATGTGAAGTTTAAATTTAAGCCCTAATATTTGCAGGTGCACTTGAAGAAGAGAATTGTATCTTGCAGTCAGCATAACATGCAAATCTAGCGTAATTGCACACGAATAAGATAATTCTATCTTGCCCTTCAATGAATTAACTCATGCAATGTATTGTACTCCATGGAGTCCATGCAGCTCATAAAAATGAGTCCGAAGTTAAAAAGGACAAGTTTTTTCATTCAAAATTTAAGAGGGACATATCAAAATGAAAAATTTTCAAAACGGTACCTTGTCCATTATATAGTTAACGACGTAAGTCACATGGTAAAGTGCAAGGCACAATTGTGATTTACCTTACAAAATAAATGGAGTCATTTACCTTAGTCTTTGACTGAAAAAGTGCAAGATAAAATCGTGATTTTACCTTACTAAGATAAATGGAGTCACTTAATAAATAGAGTCACTTACCTTATTCTTTGATTGAAAAAATGGGGAATAAATTCCCCTAGGGATGACTCTTCATTAACATTTCCATCAGTATTATCATCATATGATGATTCATATTGTAAAGGTTCATCACTATCCAATTTTACTTGTACGTTGTTGTCGTTGTTCACAATTTCTGTGAGTTGAGTGAGTGTACCTCCACAATCATTAAATCTACAAAATGAATAAATTATCATCTCATTAACTATAAGCAAAAAAACTACTTAATTAAATAAAATGAGTTGTTTATTACCTATCAATTGTCTCCACCAAAGAAGGATGAATTAAAAAAATTTAAATTCATAGACGCATTGCTAGGTCCTCCCATATCGAAATTATTCACAAGTCCGGGTCAGTTTTAATAACGTGTTTCAAACCCACCATCAAATTGTTGTTCCATTGTCATTCTTGAAGACTCAATATTCAAATTCAAAGAATTTTGACTTACTCGAGTATCAAACTCACTATCCATGATAAATACATGTCATGCGTCTGTAGATTAATGCGATTACTAAAAATTTCAATGGTACGGAGAAATAAAAATAAAGAATCATCATTTCAAATAGGAGTTTTACCAAATATTGGTTGTCCGTTGGACATGAAATAATTCGGATATCAACAAAAAATAATGACATCATCTTCCTAATTAGTAATATGCATTTTACTCTGAAACAACCTTTTGAAACAATCATATATGAGAGATAAAGGAAACGATTGAAACACTATAGGATGCCGACTATATCGCACTAAATCCCCATTATGCAAAACTTCACCACCCGAATATAAATTTACTTTTACCTTATTATTATCCTTCTTAAAGTAATAAATGAATAAGGTTCAACAAATATTTTGAGTTATGAACTTTGACAAAAAAAGAAATTTGAATTGATGCAAATGAAAGAAACCTACACTCACACTCTTTATATAGCACCGTGAATTTTAAAACTGTTAAATGGTAAACATGAGATCTAACCTTACAAGGTGAAAATGAGTTTCTACCTTACAAGAGTTCATACTTGACTTACAATAAGCCAGCAAAAGAAAATTTATTCCGTCTCTTGTCAGCGGTAAACCCCATCTTGCAGTCACTCCTGCCCTAGGGGAATTTATTCCCCACTTTTTCAGTCAAAGAATAAGGTAAATGACTCCATTTACCTTGTATGATAAAATTACGATTTTACCTTATACTTTTTCAATCACTTTTTCAGTCAAAGAATAAGGTAATTGCCTCCATTTATCTTGTAATATAAAATCACGATTTTACCTTACACTTTTTCATATGACTAACGCCGTTAACTATATAATAGACAAAATAAACACCTATGTTTACCTTATTCGTTTTGAAATTTTTTTCATTTTCGTATACCCCTTTAAAATTTTGAATGAAAAAAATTAGTGTTTTATGCTCCAGACTCTCATAAAAATCCTATGGAAGATTGTATGTCCATAAAACAGAAACGACTTGTTAATTAGGATTTCATTTTTGGTAAAGAATGAAATACCAAATGTAAAACAGATATGAAAACATAAAGATTTGAAGATTGTGTTGTACAATGTAATTCCCATACTGACGTTCCTCCTTATTATTCCTCAATATAACAACCAGGCACCGTCATATTATCATAAGATGACACAAAAAGCTTGATCTTCAACCTTTACACTTTGTTTAAATGGTGGTTTGTCATGGTTTATGGTACTGTACGATATAATATAATATAATATTTGAATGGACTGTATCGTTCATTATTATTTAATAGTAGTTTTATTATTTGATTTGATGGTATAGTACTATATTAAGTTTACTAAAATGGTTTTACTTATTATAAATATTAAATTTATCAATAATTATTAATAAAATAATTTTACCTATTAATCTGTCACATATAAATATATTAAGTTGTTAAATTCTTATATATTTTAACAAAATCAATATAAGAGTAGATCAAAATAAATGTAATCAAATTTATTTTTCATAGTAATAAATTTTATTTTCTTTTGGTGATTTAAAACGTGGCCACCAACGACAAGTACAAAGTTTGAATGCATCTTTTATATATATTACGGATGTGTTCGATATGAAATATAAAAAAAATCTAGAAAAATAAATTGTTTCTTACTCCATCTGTTTAAAAAAAATGACCTAGTTTGACTTGACACGAATATAAGAAAATAAAGAAGACTTTGAATATTATAGTGTTAAATTAAAAATATGTCAATGTATTGAAATGTCCTTCAGTCTTGTAGTCTTAAATATATCACATAGAAAGTTACAATTAAAAAGTTGCTAAAAAGGGGAAAAGGGTCATTCTTTTTTAATGGACTAAAAAAGAAAGTAAGTCATTCTTTTCTAAACGGAGGGAGTATTTTATTTTCTTGTGTTCGTTACGTAAATAGAAAAATATATTCTAAAAATATTTGTATATATTTAACACAAAACAATGAGAACAAATAGGATAAAGGGAATGGAGTAAGAAAAAATTATGAACTTTTTATTAAAAAAAATATTGGGGGTGGGTTAGTGGAGTGGGGAATCGAGCGTAGGGGCAAGAGTAGGGTAAGAAAAGAGTTTTAAATTTAAAAAAAAATAAATTAAAATATTTTTATGGGTGGGTGCATGAGGTTTAGTAGGAGGTGGTGGCGGGACAAGAATTTCTTTTTAAAAAAATTTAAAAAAAATTAGTTTGGGAGAGGGTCTGGTAAGTAGTGGGGGAGGAGTAGAAGGGGGTGAGGGTGGAGTAACAAAATAATTTAAATTTTTTTCTTAAAAAAAAATAGGATGGAGTTTGGTAAGGGGTGGCGTCGGGTCAGGGTAGGGGATTAAAAAAAAATAGATTTATTTTGAAAAAAATTAAAAATAATTTTTACTTTTAGGGGGAGGAGAAGGGAGGGGTGGCTCATGAAATCGAGAAAGGATAGGAGGTGAAGTTAAATAGTATAAAATAAATAATAAAATAATATTAAATAATGATATAATTGAAAAAAAAATAAGTAAACCATGAGATACCCCAAATTATGATTACATAAAATGAGGATTTTTATGATTACCAAATCATGATATTAAATCATACCATGCCATACATTTTAAAAAATAATCAAAACAAACATGATTCTTTTAATAACCACACCATATCACAGCATGGAAACCACCATTTAAACAGCGTGTTAGTGAGTCCATCTCACTAGCCAAAAATATAGGAGAGACACCTCTCCCCTGATCAAGCATAGAGATAGAGAGCAATCATAAATAGAACAAAAAAAAAAAAACTGCTAGTAAAATTGGGCTACGATCCGACTCAGAAAAGAAAACGACACGGTTCATATGTTACAACATCCCGTACAACTAAATAGCTTGGGCGATCGTAACAATATCAGATACCGCCTCAAAGAAGACAATTAAAAAAAATAACCTAGAAACTAAATCATAGTTTGCGAAAAGGCCTATAAATTTCATCATGTGACACCACTGAGTTACAAATGCTAACAAGATCAAGTTTAACAAAACTTCCAGCGATTATCGCAGTTTACACACGTGACATATGTTGTCATTGGTTCATCAGCACTCCGAGTTTGCATCTGGTAGTAAGTGGTCTGATTTTTCCCGCACCTACCACACTTAAACTTATCTGTACTGGCCTTTGGAGGACCTCCAAGCTCGCTATTAAATAATGCTTTTTCTTTTATCTTTTTATTCTCCTTTTGCCTTTCATCACTTGCCATATCTTCTGGGCTCAATTCGACAATACTATGAGGTGAATACTGTCCTATAAGGACTTTCCTCCGGAAATCTGGGTTGTTTGGATCCTTAATGTTAAACATTATTGACCTATACTTAAACTTCTGGGCACCAGTAGATCTACCCCACTTCTCAAACATTGCAGTCTCAACCTGAACTGCAACTCTATAAGGATCACAGGCATTTACGGCATCCCTCAAATCGTCATCAGCTTCACCTGAGACTTTGCAAAGAGCCTCAGCAAAGATCTCTCGAACTTTGTCTCTCACAGAATCCTTACAATAATTGAGAGCAGACAATTTTGGTGGGGCAGCACTAGCTAAATTAGAGCTCAATTTCTCATCCTCTGGCTTCTTCTCAATCTTTACACTTTTGGAAGCCATATTCTCAGTCTTCAGAACAGTACCATTCTCAGACTGTACGACAGTGAAGGAACTTTCTGACTTCAGTGCTCTCTCAGATTTTGGAGTCAGAGACTTACTTGACCTCTCAACCTTAACATTCTCACCCCTTGACACCTTTTCAACTTTCACCGAGTTCACACGCAGAAATTTGTTGCCTTCATAACCATCATCGCCAGCACATTCAGCTTTTACAGATTCCCCATTTACTTCACTCCCGTTCTTATTTTTCATCGTCTCTCTCACAATTATAGTCTTCCAATTCTTCACTACATCAGAAGCCAAAGCCTGGATCTTCTCCCTCGGATGTTTGGTCAATATTCGGAGGCGTTTGCCCACCTGGAACATTATTCATTATGTCAATCACAGAAAAAGGATCCACTAGCAGGTGAGCACCTTCAAGCAGACAATAACTGTAACAAAGAAACAATAACAAGTAATAACACCAGTACTGGAATTCCTGAATCAATCTCCGGGAAAGCCCCTGAGAGAATGAAACCACGCTAGCTAAAACATATAAACTCATAATACTGACCCATGTTTTATTTCCAAAAGAAGAGAGAAAAAAGAAAAACATAATAGTAGTGCTAGTACCATTTTGAGGATAATAGTAGTACTAGTAATAACAACAGCAATAACCAGGTACGTGAACTTACAATACTGGTCCATCATTTTTATTTTTGCAAAAGAAGAATGAAAACAAAGAGGACTTGCACCCAAAAAGAGAAAGAATCATAATGAAGAAGAAAAAGAAAAAGGAAAGAACTCACTCAACGAGAGTGGAGAACATAAGGTAGAATAAGGAGTCATTGGAAACCAGGAAAGAAGGAAAGGATAGCAAAGAAGAAACTGAAACATACTTACGGAGGAGGCCTGGGAATCATATAGCAAAATGTCCTATATTATATCCCTTTGTCTTTTATATTTTCCTTTTCATCTTTTACAATATCAACTTCTGAAAATTGAATGCTTCTCCTTTGGATTTTGCTGAGAATATAATTAAGTAAATAAAAGTGTGCTCTCTCTAATAACTTAAGCTTTTAGATGAGATGGTCACACACTTTGATATATTTTATTCTCATCTATTTGTTTGAAGCGTGGGCTTCTTCCAAATCCCAGCACTTCTCATGCTAAGCGATAACCCCTAACTTTACATCATTCCGTCAGTTTAAGTTACAAAACAATTGCTTTTAATAACAACTGTGCTTCTTAATTTAAAGAAACAAGTTTGTTCCTTACTAAGAAAAGAATCTAATCCCCATTTTATATGCTTTTGAGCTTCCCTAACCCTTATTAGCTGGATTCTGGGTTATTATTCAAAACTGTTGTATATTATAATTACAAGGTTGTGGATTGCAATATTGGGATTAACCCTTCAAATTAGGATTAATAGGTCCATCATATAGAAGCCATTAAAAGCAATTATTCCAAATCAGAAATTGAAGCGATGACTTAAAGCAACAAAGCAATATAAAGCAAGGGGTCATCATTTCTTAAGTTAAAGCAATCCCACTTTATGAACTTCGATTAGAAGTATACAAGTTGATTCCTTTTACATTTAATATTGAAAGAGCTACCACAGAGCAAAGCAAATAGAAAACAGAAGAGGTAAGTCAGCCTAACGGATATTCCGCCTGGTCTGAAAATGTCAAAACTAATTGATTTCTTTCTGCACCCTCATTTTTTTAAATCAAAATACAACTAGCATATCTAGCATACTAGAATAACATAATGGCCCTAAAATTATATTTTCTAGAAACTGCAAGTCTTAATGACCATTGCAGACAATCACAAAGAATTAATCAGGTCATGGACCTTTATCCCTTTTTTTAATCGGAAAGAACTAGCAAATATTTATCCTTAGAGCATTTTTTTGTCTGGATCAGGTTTTATCAAAAACAACTTTTTGCTTTTACTACTTCCATCTTTGGTGAAGCGTGTTGAATCAGAAATCAGAACTAGAGAATCAAAAAGCAACTGAACCTCAATTATTAAAATTCCCAGCATATGCATATATCACTTTTTACATAACTAAACTAAGCAAGTGTTTTTATGTACAGATTTGTATTCCAAATAGAGATTCTCCTGCATCACTTCAATTTATTTTTTCAAAGAGAAAAGAAAAAAAAATCCAGGAATTGAAACTATGCAAAATGCAAGCTTTTCAAGGGAATAGCCAAATGCGTGGATTCTAAAACTGAAAAGCGGGAGATTGCGTATTATCACGAAGAAAAAGAGGAAATACTATATTTGAATACCTGTGTGGAAACGAGGACTTGATAATTGACAGGAAATTTCTTGAGCCGCTTCAAAGCGTCAAGGCACCTACTTTCTTCCGGTGAGGAATCTGTACCGCCGTCAACAGCGGCAGCATCAGCCGCTCGTTTTACCGCATCGAATAGTTCAATTAGCTCCTTCTCCATATCAATCAGATCTATCTTCACGCAAGAAAAATAATGAGCAGGCAAAAGGCTTCGGCGTTTGTTGGAATGATGAAACCCTAAAGGTTTGATGTGGGGGAGATTAGTTGTAACAATTGAGATAATCGAGGTTGTTGTGGCACGTGTGCGGCCGATCGGACGGCGGAGAAGGGAACTGTGGATACCAAGATCTAATGGTGTGAGATCGGCGACACATTACAATTGCCAAAGTCTCAACTCTTGTTTTTATATGGTTCAACTCCTGGACTTTTTCAATGTGATTCTTTCATTATCATTACTCCCTTAAAAACTGTATAAAAAGTATGTAAATTACAATTTTTGGTGGATTAAAATATTTGAAATTTTTCTCATCAAAATTAAATAGTGAGTGCCAGATAGTAAAATTGTGGGTATAACATACTAATTTCTTCTTTTTTCTTGTGGAAAAAAGAGTTTACTGTATAATAGTATGACTTTTTGACTATAGTTGAAGCCTGCTTAATTAAGTATAGTAATTTTCTTTTCTTATTAATGAAAGAGAAAATTAAGAGAAAGTGAAAAACACAGACGTAATTGAATAGGGACTGGGGACTCAAACCAACAGAGCACTTTGAGCTGCTAATTTGATATCTTCTAAATATGCAAAGCATGAAAGTGATTCGAATCCAAGCTTTGAGCAACCTCTGCCTCTTTTGGAATGATGCTTTGCAAGGTAGATGAGCAAATAATCAGTCAAGGAGCCCATTGTTAGAAAAGTCTATTTCAGAGTCAGATCACTTGCTTTTGCTAGTTGATTACTTGCACATTTCCATTTCCTTTTCCTTTTTATCTCAGAGTTAGATTCACTTGCTTTTGCTAGTTGATTACTTACACATTTCCATGTCCATTTTTAAATAACCGATATAGCCCAAGTGAGTTAACTGAACCAACCGCAATTTGCTTACAGCATGTCGTTGTTAGCTTCGTGTTCTTAGCACTGAACTCAAAGCCATGATACCTATACATATACAAGTATACACCTCCTTATATTACAAAATGGTGAAACTAGATGAGAGTTTCCTTCCAGCTTCTTCTCCCTTCTTAAGAAGAAAAAAGATAGAGCCACCGGCTATAAGTTGGATAAAAAGCATATCATCTTTGTTCCCCCGATGAAACTGTAAAGCACAAAATTTGATCCTATACGTAGAGCCTCATATTAAATGATGTGAATTAATTCAACATGCAGCACCAATTGAAATTAAAAGTCTGACTATTTTGAAAACACATTCAAACTCCACACACACAGATCACGATTCTTTCTGGTGAGAACACCATAGGAAGCATCGAGTCAACAATATGAAACACTAAATAGCACAAAGCTTGCTCGACCAAGGAAAATAAATCCAAATCAAAAAATTGTTTGAAGCAGCTAACCATCAAAGGCTCGTGATTGTACTAATGAGGAACATGAAATGAAAATGTATTATTGACTTTCATCCTGCTCAAGGATTGCTTATCACCAAAAATGATATCAGTTAGCTACCAGCTTCTTCGACAGCTTTGCTCACTTCTCCTCTTCCTGCTTCTCAATAAATGTCTTCCTCAAAAAATCCCATGGCTGCAAAGATATGGTGAAGAATGTATAAAGTCAGATAAGCAAATTAATTATATGACATCCGTAGGTATTACCCAATAACCTTCCTCTCTCCCTAGCAACTCCATTAACTAGAAAAGCGTTGAACAATCTCATCGAGTAATATCACTTTTTCGGTTTAATAACACTGATAGAGCCAGCAGAGTAGTTTTTTTGTTTTGGAAAATAATTTTGCAACTACTAACTAATTGAGTAATTGACATAATAACTCAGTTTAACACACAATATAGAATACTATTCATATCTTCTCTGTGAATGAATTTGATCATCTTATGTTAACTTGCTAAAGAAAATTTTAGCAAATGGAAACTAGGAAACTGTAAGCTTCAGTGCCAAATGATTGGGTCATAACGTAATAAGTTGTTACAACATAGAACATAGATTCTATGAGAAGAAAAGGTTGAGACAGTAACCCACCTATTCCTACACTGCAAGATCAGCAATCTTTTGCGGGAAATCCTCATTAATATGAAGGGTTTGAACTAGATGATGCATAAAAGAATAGCTCAGGCCCTAAGATCTGGAGCAGCTATGCAAGCATTTCAATCATTTCTGGCAATAGGGATAGATGGAAAATGATACCTGCATGCATGTGGTGGTCTGTATGGCGAGAAGAGATGCTTCAAGAATAAGAGCAACAATATTCCGACGCCATGAATTGTTTAGTTTTGCTTCATTTTTGGTGCAAGCAGGAGTATATGGAAGATCTAGAATCAGTAATGAATGTCTTAAGACTGTGTAATTTTGTTATATGGTTGAAGATCTTCCTAATACTCTTACCACATTTGTATTTAGGAAACCTGTAATATTAAGTGGCTGGTTTCTGATTTTTCGGAAATAGAATACAAGTTGTTACTTTCTCAAAGAAAAACCATAGACTACAAGGCAAAAGCATATAGTAGTTTCCTTTTCTTTTCTTTTTTGCATATAAGCAGTTTTCTTTTCTTTTTCTTTTTTTTTAAGGAAAAACAAATTTTATTGGAGGAAAATACCCTAGGGGGTGTTAACCTGTTATACCACAAATGTATATGAATCCAGAATGCCCCAATAAACTAAAATTTCTCCTTTTTATTAACTGAGAAATTCTCGAAGTATGTGGTGTTCGGTACAAAACTCGGTAGATAACAAATGAAACCGCTCCTCTACCTTCCTCCTCCACTTAAATACCAAGTTTTTGTCTGTGACAAGGTTCGAGTTCCGTGACATGCAGCTAACCCCCACGTCATATGTTGCGCCCTTACCACTAAACCAAAGGCAGATCCAAGATTTAAACATTATGGTTCTAGCTTGAGGTTCTATCACATTTCATTTGATTTACTGAATTCAAAATCAATCAGTTGTACTTATTTTGTAGATTTTTTAACACAGAGTCCAAACCAAAGCTACAGGGCAAGGATTAACTCACAAGCCACACACTACATCCGTCGCCCCCTACATTAGACCAAAACCCTAGGAGCAATATTAGCTTAATGGTATAAAATAAAAACATGAATATTTCAGAATGAAAAACTGCAAACAAAAGAGTGGCAAATATGGGAGGTGGTGGGACATCGCAGTCTTTACTTTTTTTTTTTTTGATCATGCAAACAGTTTCATTAATCACAGGGTCAAAATCGGCCGTATAAAAGTATACCAAAAAGTAAAGAACCTACAACACAACATGGTTCTCTACAAAAGACACCCAATCCTCTAAACAATCGGCACTACATGGGTCACCAAACATAAATAAGGGGCCGGAGACTACTCCAAACTGCCCAAAAGTCATTTCTACCCCTTCAAAGCCATCCTGTTTCTCTCTGTCGAAACGATCCACATCAAAGCTAAAGGGACAACATTCCAAGATCTGCACTTTCTCCTGCTTCTTCTAGAATTCTACCAAGACCATGTATCCTTCACAGATCTAGGCATCACCCAAGACATACCAAACCAGCTAAACATATCCGACCAGAGGTCAGGTTGCAATGTAGTAGAAGATGATCAACATCTTCACCCGTCTCCTTTCATAAGAAACACCAGCTAATGCATATGAGCTTTCTTTTCCTAAGGTTCTCCGCTGCCAAAATCACTCCTCTAGCAGCTAACCATGAGAAATCGCAATCTTCCTAAGATCCATACTAACTACAATTGTAAGTGGCTTACAGAAGTTTCATCGATCACCAAAGTTCACTACCGCTATACAATCCCACTCACTCTCTTGTTTGTTACAAGGATCAAGGGAGTACAATGTATTTTATTTTTTAAAGAGGTCGTCTCTATTGATCATTTGTGAGCAAAAAAGTTGCATATTTGCATTGATATACCAAACTTTGTACATGACCATCGAGATGAGGCTAGACTGTGCCTATCCAATCAATTTATATATAATTAAAGGAGGTTCATAAACTATTTGGGCATGTTTGATGTGTTGGGTTATGTACTGTGCATTTACAAGTGCAAAAAGCGGTGTATTATTCCCATCTTTCTCGTTGTTCTTTTTCATTTTAACTTCGGAGAAGGGACATATATACCCCTGAACTATCGAAAATGGTATGTAAATACCCTCCGTTATACTATTGGGTTATAAATACCCCTGCCGTCTAACTTTTGGGAAGTATACATCCTTCATCTATTAAATGTCTCGATCCCAGACTTAAAATAGACACGTGGAGCTGTGAGATTAATTTAAAAAACCAATATTATTTTTGCCCCAGCCAATACCCAAAATAACTCATAATATGACCCAACCAAATGAAGCTTCAAATATTCAAAGTTATTTCTTCAAATTCATTTTGACCACTTCTAATACAAGCACTTCAACTAAGCTGGAATTCCATTGCAGTAATGACCCAAAAGAATTTCACAGAAGCAAAATCTGGGTAATTAATCCAACAAAATTTCAACGTAAGCTATTCCACATTCACAATGTTAGTAGCAAAGTCAACCCAGAAATTCAAGTCTTGTTCAAGATAATCCTTGTATTTATAAGGGAAAAAACTCAATGCTTGGATTTTCTTGCAAGAACGGATATGATGAAGCTGTCTATTGGTTGAAGTAACATAAGAGAGGAGTTTTTTGTTGATGTTGTAATCGGGGGGATAGTTTAGGAAGTGGAAAGTGAGTGATAGTGGAAGGGATTTCCAAAGAAAGCTCCATGTAGATGATAATCCACAGGTTCTGAAAATTCCTTTATTATTTGGCAACATAGAGAAGATTTGTAGTAGTACCAGCACTGGTAGATAACCGAGTCCATCTTCATCTACGTTGGTGCTCTGTAAATTCATGGAGTACAATGAGTAAAATGAGGTCCGTTAGTCAGTTGACCTATTCCGGTAGCTTGGTTCTTTTTATTCTTGCTCGAGCTGGATGAGTAGCCATTAACTATAGTTTAAAAGATATAGACCGACAACCAGTTGATTCGTTCTAATTCATTGAATTAACCGTTACACAAATATCAGAAAAAGATGGAAACGTTACTTGTGCAAAAATGAATTGAATTTTTTTAACAATTTTTACGAAAAATTGTATCTTCATCCCGGTGCCTCGAAGGAAAAAAAAATCATTGTTTGTTGCGACTTTGATGAAAAATTTTCAGTTGAAGTTAAAATGGATTGGTCGTACCTAGTCCAATAATGAAATATGGGTTATTACTGACACAGTGTTATCAATGGTGCTCGCCACGTCGCCAATAGCGAATGGCGAACCAAGGCATATTCGCCACCTGCCTTCGTGGCGCTGAGACCTGCAAAAGGCGACGCCAAGGTGAGGTTGGCGACATGGTGCGGCGAGGCGACAATGGCGTTGCCTTTTTATTTTTTAAAAAAATTAGGGTTTTAGAGATAAAAGATAATTTTAGGGATTATTTTCCTATTTTGGTTTGACTGTCTTACATGTTTTGCGATTTGCGATTTGCGACTGCAACCTAAGGCAAGTCACAAGTGCGACTATGATTCCAGCACCGGCAGCGGCTTCTTCAGCAACAGGTAAGTACTGATTTCTCTTATTTTTTTTCTTCTTTCTTCTTCTTCTTACTCCGCGAATCAACTGGTAGTCTTTTTCTTATTCTTCTTTTTTTTTTTTCCTCTTTTTCTCTTCTTCCTCTGTTTTTCTTCTTCTATTTCTTCCTCTTTTTCTCTTCTTTTTTCCGCACACTGTATTACACTATTACTGTAAGTCTTTAACAGTAAACAGTATGTAAAAAAATCTATTTTTTGTATAACTTATTTAATATACTAATTAATATCGTAATTGTTGTTGAGTCATTCAAGTTCTAGACTTTTAGTATCTATCTACTATCTATTTTTAATTTTTGACTTGAAATATTTCCTAATATATTAGTGCTATTGAAATTTTGATCATTTCCATATGCAATTAATTATTTTAAATTTTTGTATTAATTGTCGCCACACTTTCAAAAGGTGATCACTTCGCCGCTCGCCTCGCCGCGTGATGAGGCAGGGCCTTGTTGCCTTTCGCCGTCCAAAACACTGGACTGACTTGCTATTCACTTGATTTTGGGGCCATAACCATTATGTAGGAGAGATGGCTGAGTGGTTCAAGGCGTAGCAGTTCCAGCCATTCCGGCAAGGCCAACAATGGAATTCACCCAGTTCATTGGGTTGGGTAGTGCGTCAGGTATCAGGCGGGTTATTAAGGGTTATTAAATCCAGGGAAATTGGGTTAATTCGTTGAGATGATGATACGTTTCTTGTCGTCTAACTTAAGGGTATATACGAACCAAAAGCTAGACTGCAGGGATATTTATAACCCAATAATATAACGGAGGGTATTTACATATCATTTTCGTTAGTTCGGCGGTATATATACCCCTTCTCCGTTTTAATTTGTTTCCTATCTGTAAAACATGCTACTAATAATCCATCCATCCTTGGCTACCCCCTCATTCCTTAAACCAAACATATTCGATCCGCTATCCCCAACCATATTCGATCCGCTATCACATCCTTGAAACTGTTGAGTTTTGCAAGTTTGGATCGGGAATACCACACAGATCATGAAATCTAGCAACAACAGTCACTTGGTGAACCCAAAAACACTAACAATCGACGATTGTTCAGCCATTGAATATCTCCAGAACCCAATTCAACAAAAATCACTAATCTGGATTAAGCATTTGATAATAATAATTATTATTATATTTTAAGGAATTAAAGGTAGATCAGCACAAGTGATTCAGTATCTAATCAACAACTTACGTCTCAGACTTGGAAATGATATCCAAATTGAAAAGAAAAAGATCTGGACAGAGATCTCAAATTTTGAAAGAGAAAGGACCTGGATGACATAGAGGGCGCCGGTAATGGCGGAGACGCCCCACATGGCGGCGGCCTGGATATCAGTGGATTGGGGACGGAGTTTGGGGCGGAGGAACTTGAAGAGTCCGTTACCTGCTGCAGCTGGGCTAGTCATTTTTGCCGTAGGAAGCCCTAGAGTTCTTTGCTTTTTTCTTTTTCGACCTGTTGTTCTGTTTTGCAATGCAATTAATGGAAAGGAAAATGATTTCCGAAGGATACTAGAAAGCGAGAGCCCCACTATTTAAGTTTTCGGTTTCGGGTTAGCGGGCGGAGCCGGAGCCCCTCTTAAGCTGGTGGGCTATACCTTTTCTGTTTTATTTATTTATTTATTACTATTATTATTTGCCTAATTTTAGATCATCACATTTTAAAGGAGGAATTAAAATCACCGGACTGTATGAGCTGAAAATTAGAGCATGACACGTTATACCTTTACAGTTTTATTAATTTATAAATATTTATTTATTAGTACTTTTTTGGTCTTAATTTACATGATTCATTTTCATTTTTAGCCAATCTAAAAAGGAATGATACAATTTTATATTTAATAATAATCTAACTTTAAAATATCTATTTTACTATTAAAAAAAAATATAGATACACAAACATCTTAAACTTATTTTAGAACACATATTTTAAAAGTTTTTTTATTTTTTTAAATTCTACATCAAGTCAAACTAACTCACATAAATTGAGATGAAGGATGTATTATTACTTGCCTAATTTTAGATCATCACATAGGAATTAAAATCACTTGATTGTATGGGATTGACACATGGTCAGATTTGAATAAATAGTTTGAGCGCATGGGCAATGCGATAGACACCACAATCACTAAAGGACGCTCTCAACAAAGCCATACAATCCTCCCCCTCGCCCCTCCACCCCACCCCCTTTTTTCCGAAACAAAGGAATGAGGAAACTTTCACCTATCGCCACCAATCACTTGGCACAAAAAGACAAGCAGGAGACAAAGAGATGTCAGCAACTCAGAGGCATGGACAAACTCCCGCAAGACAAAGCCAGGAGAATACTAAATCGCTCAATAATGAGTCAGAATAAGTGGTGTTCTCACATAGGTGATCTTTTAGGTCGTTATCACTAGAATTCAAGTGACTAAAATTTAAAAAGTATTTTTAAGTTTTCTTTTTCTTTTTTATTTCAATTTTTACACCTAAAATTATATTTTAGAAATAATTATTTTTTTAAAGAAAAAAGCCTCTATATATATCATCTATCATCTTCTCCATCCAAACCGTCACTCTATCTCCTCCTCTTCCTCCCTTCTTACTCAATTCTTTCATCTATTTTTTCTTATTTAAATTCCTTGCATTTGTTCGTAGAGAAAAGTAGAAATAAATTTTTTAAAATGTTTCAACAAAGCCTCTTTTTTTTTTTCAATAAGAATGATCACTCTTTCTCTCCTCTTCCTCCTTTTCTATTCAATTCTTTTTCTAAATCATTTTCTTTTACTTGTTTTAAATTCCTTGCATTTGTTCATAGGAAAAAATAGATCTACATTTTTATATTTTTTTTGGCAAAGTCTCATTTTTCCCGATAAGAATGACCACTCTCTCTCTCCCTCTTCCTTCCTTTCTATTCTATTCTTTTTCTAAATCATCTTTTTTTTTTCTTATTTAAATTCCTTACATTTGTTCATAAGAAAAAATAGATATAAATTTTTTAAAACATTTTCGCAAAGTCTCATTTTTTTCGATAAGAATGTTATGAAATATTTTTTTTCTCTAAAAATTCATTGTCAGTTTTAGTAACTGAAGAAGAAGCTGAAGATAATAGTTAATAGTTTGTAATGCTATGGGAGGAGGGGGGTGGGGGGAAGGGAGGGTTGATGGTGTACTGCCAACACCGTTATAAGAAAGTGGGGTTCGAGGGAAAAGAAGAGGGTTTAGGGGGGCGGTTGGATTAATTTAAAGAAAAAATCATTTCTTGTCCTTTTTATTATTTAAATAAAATTAGTTATCTATGTTTCTATATATATAAAAGTAAAACTAAAAGAAAGATAAGAAACCACGTGGCAAGATATTAAAAAGCCACGTGACAATTTTTAGGACATAATAATGTTATAATAACTAGTATACATACCAGCGCGATGCGCGGAAGTAAAAATTTTTAATAGTTTGAACATATCACATCATTTTGATTTTATTAAAATATAATTGTCATCTTACTTTTTAATGATTTTTTTATACCACTATTTTAGAATATATCATGGTTCTAGTTATTCAAAATTTCATTGTCAGTTTCTCCTCACTTTATTCAAATTGCATTACATCCACCTTGGAATGAAGTTCATTTTGTTGAAAATAAATAAGAATGTGTCAAATTTAAGAAAATATGTGTAATTATATGACATGGGTACTCGCCGTAAAATAATGCTTTAATACTTTGAATTTGAATTGTTCGATCTTTAGTATCTTTAAATTCACTACTATAATTGATTTCTAATCATTGTCATGTTTACTAGACGTTCTATTTCATCTATCTGGATTACAGTCTTTTAAAATTCACACAATTTTTTTTAAATCTCATAACAGTGCTCTGCCACATATCATACATATTGTATTCACATTTTAAGTCGTTTGTCTTCTGTATTTAAATGTTTATGTTTAGATAGGTCTTATACTTTTAATTTTATATTAACTCTTTCTTTGTGTTCTTTTATTTACTGCTACTACGTTACCTATTGCTTAATATTGTGAAATTAAAATATAACTTTAATTTAATTGTTACTTGATTTGATGGCCTTATCTATTAATCTCTCTTAATATAAAATTCGTAAATATAAATTATTCATACACCTAAAGTTAGTCGAGAAAATTGAAGGAAAGGTGTCTTTTAAGTCTTGAATGAAGGATTGGTGATATTGACCAACAGATAGGGTCAAGCATCATTAGAAAACTTGATGAAGTTAATTGTGGACTTGATTAATATTTTCAAAACTTTATAATCTTTTCAAAAATACAAATTAACCCAACTCACACCCCTCTTCAATCCTAATCAACCACTCTCTCTCTCCAGCTTCTCCCGACCAACAGTTCTGCAAAAGTTCTCCCTTCAACCTCTGGCGACAAATAGTCAGGCGAGTTCTTTTTCAACTTTCAACCGTCAATCAACGTGAATACTTCTTCGGCGACAACAACTTCAAGTTCTTCATCCTCTCATTTCCCTTTTCACAAGTAAAAAACTATGAAGAAACAGAGGAACTTGAGCCAACTACTCTTCTGGTATTGAAATGTGGATTGAATAAAACTCTAATTTTTGGCATTTCTGTATTTCTTCTTCTCATTGTCGTACTGATAATTCAAATTTGTTGGTGATTTTTTATCACAGTTGATGTTCTTAGTGTGTATGTGTGTGTGTGATATATTGGTGTTGCTAGGTTGATTTGTTGTTTGTATTGATAAAAATGGTATTGCAACAGTTGAAACATCTGATTTAATAGATGAAATATATAATGCAATAGATGAAAATCTGATGCAACGGATTAAAAATCTGATGCAACAGGTGAACAATCTAACAGATCATTCATCTATTGTGATAGACGACTTTTCTGTTTGGAAGAAATCTAAACAATATTGATCCAATAGATAACTGATTAGTGATCTGTTTTTATTCTTTCCAACCATTTACTCTTCATTTTAAAATCTGAAACAACAGATTAAAAATTTGATGCAACTATGAAAATTTGATGCAACAGGTGAACAATCTAACAGATCATTCATCTGTTGCGACAAACGACTTTTCTATTTGGAAGAAATCTAAACAATATTGATCCAACAGATAACTGATTAGTGATCTATTTTTATTCTTTCCAACGGTTTACTCTTTATTTTAGAATAGATTAGGACTGTTTTTATTCTTTCTAATGATTTACTCATACAGGTCAGTTATCTGTTGTAACAGATAACATACCTGGTGCAACAGATTAGTGATCCATTTTTATTCTTTCCAACGGTTTACTCATTCGTTGCAACAGGTCGGTTATATATTGCAATAGATAAAATACCTAATGCAACAGATTAGTGATCTATTTTTATTGTTTCCAACGGATTACTCATCCGTTGCAATGGGTCAGTTATGTGTTGCATCAGATAAAATATCAGGTGCAATAGATAGTGTTGTTTTTATGGTTCCCACGTATTACTCATCCATTGCAACAGGTCGGTTATATGTTGCAACAGATAACATACCTGGTGCAATAGATTAGTTATCTGTTGGAATTGTTATATTACTGTTATGCATTAATCAATTATAATCTATGTTATGTTCCTGTTAATTTAAGATAACATGGCTCCCAAAATAAAAAAAATCAAATCAAGTCCAAGTAAAGGAACAAGTGTAGCAGCTCAGCTACATCCATAACTCTATGTGCTTGCTTTACAAGTGTTATCTCAATCAGGAGCAGAAGATAATGAACACGGGGAGGAGGAATCTTTCAAAAAAGATGATCCAAATGCTAATAGCCCTTCCATCGAAGAGTTGGTCAAAACCTGCAGCTTTGATCGTTACCCTGTGAGAATGCAGTACGATGGTGCCACAGATTTAACGGGTGATCTCGTGGTTAAGTCAGTCATGGGAAAATCTTTCGACGTCTTCAAAAAAATACTTCGAGAACAAAAATTGGATTCTTATTTCAGGAAAAGCTACTTTGGGAAATATCTTGATTTGTCGAAGGACAACAATGCTCGTTTCCAGATGAAAATGGTATATGATCTTTTTTAGCGCAGGTTTATGTATGAAAACAAAGATAAGATGGATGAGGTGTGGATAAATTACTGTGACATGCCTGTTTGTTTTGGTTGGGAGGAGTTTGCCATAGTTACTGGACTAAAATGTTATCCTCCTTCTCCTTCTCAAATTATACCTACTCTGACCCAAAAAAAGCACCCCGCACACCCAAAAAAGAAAAAGGCAAGTCGAGTGATCGTGATGACCTGGTGTCCATTGTTGGTCCAAGCTTCAAAAACAAAAATCTGATTGAAGCGTTAAAAGGTAAAGGACTTTCAAAGAAGCACAAGCAATCATTGTGCTTGGTTTGGTTTGTACATAATGTTCTTTGGGCGAGAGACGTTAACAACAACATAAGCCTCGGTTTAATAAATTTCTCCGAGGATCTTGAAGCATTTAACAGCTATCTTAGGGAAAGCTTTAAAATGATTGTCGAATATTTGTTGACTCCGTTAATGCCAAAAACAGTCAACTTATATGGTTTTCCATGGGCCTTCATGGTAAATATTTTTGTTATCATGATATGATTCATCATTTTTTTATTCAATAATGCTTTTGATTTATTAGCGTTATGTTATAGGCTTGGGCATTTGAAGTCATTCCTTATTTGAGACAACAAGTGAACTACCAGGAAGAAGTTTCCTATCCAAGAATTCTGAGATGGTTGTCGGCTAAAACCGATAAAAATGTAAAATTTCTTGATCTTTTCAATCCCCCCAAGGAAGCAGTAAGTCCAATTCTAATCAAGTTTTTGTTTTAATTAATGATTAAATGATTTCATCAGCATTCTTAATATATGTACCAATTTATTTTAAATTGTCCATCCATGGCTTGTTCCGATCAACCGAGAGTTGAAGATGTCATTTTTTCTTACTTTAAGATTTGTGCAAACTTTATCGGACCCTAAGGTCGTTGATGGAATAAAAATAGAATTGTTTGGAGCAACAGCCATCATAAGAAAAACAATTTTGGAGGGTGGGGCTAATGATGCTCCTCTTACAGTTTTTGAAACAACAAGCCGTTATGATTATGATCATAATGGTTGTACAAATTTTTCTCCAGATTTTGCCGCATCTAGAGAATGTTCTTCATGCAAATGTCAAGACTGCAAGGTGAAACACGATGGAGTTATTAATGCTATTAATTCACTAACTGCTTCTGTAAAGAAAATGACATCTAAGAGGGGTGTCATTCCATCAAAGAGGATTTCATATCCAGACACTCCACTAGAGATCAATACGGCTAAGAGGAGAAGGAAAGACACTTCCAAGGCATCATCAATCATAAAAAAAGCAAGATTGTAACGTCTCCATCTTTGTCTTGCACCGATGTTCAGTGTGCAAGGGCCACAGAAGAGCAGCATGAGCTGAAGAAGGTGAATGTATATCATCTGTTCCAAAAAATAAACAAGGACATATCTGTTTCAACTGATGATACATCTGCTGAAAATTATCAAACAGATGTATACATCTGTTGCAACTATTGTCTAACCTGTTGCATCAGATTCGTTATCTATTTCAACAGATGAGTCTTATGTTGCAACAAATGGGTCATCTATTTAAAATTATCATACTGCTCTGATTTACTTGTTCGAATTTATCCCAATAGATAATCTATCTAATACAACATAAGAATCATTTGTTACAACAGATGGAAAATCTGTTGTATATCTCTACTTAGCATTGACAATTCTGGCTTTTCAGATGGATGTCACAGCTACTACCAAAGAGCATAATATGACAGTTGATAATCCATCAACTGCTTCTAAAGATGAAGAAAAAGTGGAGCCTGTCAGTTTGGGAGAACGGAAGAATTACCCATTTAAAGGGTTCAACATCTCGAACGAGGCTCCAAAAAAACTAATACAGTTGATCAACGACTATTTAGAATGGATTGCCGATGGGCTGTTAAAGCATCATGCTGGTAGGTACATAAATTAATTTTTGGATATTGGTTTATACAATTCTTATTGTAAGAACATGACATTAACACATATAAATCATCATGCAGAAAATAAAATGACGAGTGCTACAAAGTGAATGAATCGAGTCTTGGTTTTGATATGTTCGACTTTGTTGTTGCACATCCCGAAATAAAGAATTGGTTCTATTTGATGTCATAGCCCCAAACTTACTGGAATAATGAGGTTTAAAGGCCATACATATTACTATTAATTAATACTTTATTTAATTGCATCTGCGTATTGATTTTTTCATCACGTAATTCGAAATTTGATAATATGTGCAGCACATCATGTCATTTTTTACTATCTCCGAAAGAAGGCCAAGTTGCAAACATAAAAACAATACAAATACACAACAGGCAATTGCTTGTACAAAGTTTACATCAATAATGCCTACGATAGGTATTGTCAACAGCAGCCGAAAGTTTTTCGAAACGAGGAATGCTTAATCAACATCATCAAAGGTTTTAGCATTCCAGCTGGCTTACCTTGACATTTGGTCGATGAAGTGTACATTCCAATCAATTATGGTGATGAATTCCATTGGATGTTGGCTGTCGTCGTTCTAAAAGAGAGGCACATCTGAGTTTATGAATCGATGTCGCGAAGGAGACGTTCTGGGCCGTCGTCTGAGATGCAAAAGCTGGCCAAAATATTGCCTACTTACCTTGATATGAGTGGCTTTTTGGATCAAAAGTTTCGTACTGATTGGTCGATGATTGAAGCATACCGGGATAAAATAGCTAATCCATTTGATGTACAATATGTTGACGGAAGTGCTCAACAAACCATTGGTAGCCTGTAAGTTTAAGTGTCATGATTTAGTTTCATTTCACAAATTTCACAACACTTGTATAAACTGCAAGATATGGATTATCTATTTTTTTATAACGCAGAGATTGCGGTCCTTTTTTTGCCGCCTATGCCGAGTATTTAAGCGATGGATTACAAGTACCAAATGATGGACTTTATGCCGAATCACTCTGCAAAAGATATGCTGCTATTTTATGGAAATATGGAGAAGTAAAAGCTCAGAAGCCATACGCAACCGACGTTAAAGATCCACAACGACCAAAGATGAATTCCATAGCACTGGATGAAGAACAACTTGTCCATATTGATTAGATCTTTATAGATCGAGTCCATCAATGTAATAACCTATCCTCCTTGGTTTAACTTGTTGATTTATTTTAGAGTAGATCGTTTGTACTCATAATGATTTTTTTAACATTTCATTTATTTGTTGAGTTATTTTATTTCATGTAATTTTCAAAGGCTTCAATTTATTTTATTCTGTCTATAAATATAATTAATTCTGAGTTTTGAACATGTTAATTGAAATGGAGTACTAGATTCAAATATTGCAACAGATAATACATCTGCTACAACAGACGACATATCTTATTAGACAGATTTAGACATATGTTACAACATAAGATGCAACACGTAGGTCATCTGCTGGAAATTATATAACAGGTATTCCTACTTTTTTTATTTGCTCCAAAAGATTACCCGATCAGTTGCAATAGATAAGTTATATGTTGCAACAAATCGTAAATCTGTTGCGACAGACAGACAAGGAACATCTGCATAACGCAATAGATAACCAACCTATTCCAACAGATAATTAATCTGTCACAATAGGTACTATATCTGTTACGATAAATATAAAATCTGTTGCATTATAAAAATTTAACTTTGCCAGA
Source organism: Capsicum annuum (assembly GCF_002878395.1). NCBI lineage: Eukaryota > Viridiplantae > Streptophyta > Magnoliopsida > Solanales > Solanaceae > Capsicum > Capsicum annuum. The sequence goes on from NC_061113.1 coordinate 146,844,987, forward strand.
CATAAAAATTATTGCCCCTATATGTATAGTGAATTGGCTTGAAATAAAAATTTGTTATCGTGCTCATCTCTGTCTTTGTACATATTCTTTTTTATACACGGGCTCCAACCATTTAGTTAGTACCCCATATGCCCAGACCCATTGCATCTTTCCCACAACGGTGTTGCACACATCGATTATTTGTGTGTCGGTCAGCAAACACTCAATGTATGCAAGTAAGTATGGCCCGCATGCTGCGCCGGTTGTATTTTTTGGGAGTTGGATGTTCTTTTTTCGACCATCAAAAATTCATGATTCCTTCGCCAAGACTTCAGCCGATAAATGATCCATCAGCTTACTCTGCATCAACAACTTTGGCAACAACTTCAAGAGTGGCTGCATGTGGGTTAAAAATGTCTTCTCGCTGAACACAGGTAAGTTGCAGTCATAAACCTTAATCTTTCCTTCATATAGTAGTATCTCAACAGTGAGAAAATGGGTGACATCCACGTTCATGACTGCAAGGATTTTCTTTGCCTTGGTCCAGCTCTTGTCGTGTGGTTATGGCCTCTACCCTCTAATATATTTAATCACTTTTTCATCCCATTGGAATGTAGAAACTAACTAATCAAATCCCAGGCCACCGGAATCAGCTATATTACGAAGATCAGCATACCTATCTTTAAAATTATTGTAGAATTTGAGGTCCATTATCCTATCAGCATCATCATAAGCATCTGGGTACGCTACTTGTCTGCCCCTTATGAGGCAGAGAATTTCATCAACATACTGTGGTATAAGAAGATAATTTTTAAATAAGTTAGTAATTGTAAAGAATAAAAACATAGTGGAAAGAATCCGATGTAGAGGGTTCTCTGAATCAGTTTACAGATTACCCAGCCAACGCAACTTATGCAACAGATGTGTATTATGTTGCAATAGAATACCAAGCTGTTGTAATAGATTACACATCTGCTGCGTAGATTATTCTTCATGGAGTAAATTGGAAGGATAGGTTAGCAAAAGTAAAATTACCTTGTCCTTGTACCACATGCACATATTTGTCATATTCGAGGAGTTTTTGGCGTCAAATGAATGCATGGTCTATTCTTTTTGAACCTTCATCTTGATGAATTCTTCCAGTTTCTTCTTCTTCTCCTTGCTAAGCGCCGCAAATATGTTCACCTTCTTCGACGGCCCCTGAACTTCAACTACTATTGGAGCGGGGGGATTTACATTTTTTGTTGATTTCAGAACGGAGAAAATTTATCTAATTTTTATTCTCTTCCTCCTAACCTCTACTGTAGGAGTGCATGGCTCCCTTACCTCGTTGGATGGTATGACACCCCTCCTGAATTTTAACTCCTCGATAGCTTCAGCAATAACCTCTAGCTTGTCGAGGAGTTTATCCTCTCTGTCCTTGCACACTTTGCATTTGCAATGAGAACATGAGGGTGAGGAGGGGTGAGAGGGACCACTGTAAGGGTGGGAGGGAGGACCTATGCAAGGGGTGTTTTCAAATATATTTATTTTTTGCTGAGCACCAACATACTCATAATCACGACTGGCAGCAGAAGCAGAAGCAGGATAGCTGCCACCATCACAAACAACTCCACCAGCAACACCCCCAGAAGAAGCACCCGGATCTGTTGTAGTATGAGTTAGGTCGTGAAGAGCTTAAACATTAGACTGACCTTGCCTAACTGCTCTTTTTATGGATGTTGCTCCATCTAATTTCTTCTTTATTAACTCCACCGTTGGGTCTTCTTTTGTATCAACAAGACCAGAGTAAGAAAAGAAGTCATCCCCAGCTCATCAATGGTAGGCATAATCCAAGGATGCACAACCTATAAAAGAATGATAGGAGAAATTTAAATCATATAATAATAATTTATGGTCAGTTTGGTTACATGGGGCTCGGGTTATGTTAACATAGCCAACTTATGCAATAGACGATCTAGCTACCGCAATAGTTGATCTGTATGTTGAAACAGATTGATAATATGTTGTATCAGAATACCCATCTATTGTATAATTTACAGTAGATGGGTAATCTGTTGAGTAGGGTTCAGAGAACAGAGCAACATATGGTTTGTCTGTTGCAAAATATAGATCGTCTGTTGTAACAGATTACCCATTGCACCAGTTGCAGTTGACGGGTAATCTCTTGCAACAGATGGAACATCTGTTTCAATATCTTTATTTGGTACTGCATCATCCGGAGGGTTAAAGATATCAGCCTCGTTAATTTTTTTTGCCGCTCTCTACTGCAGCCAACCACCTAAGGATCCTTGGATGAGAAACCTTATTCGGGTAATCCGTGAAATGCTTTCAGAGAGGAGAAATGACTTCACATGCCCAAGCCTAAAAATTGTAAACAGGAAGCAAACAAAAAAAATGTCACAAGTATATTCAATATAAATTAATGAATGAGTAAAAATAGTGATCAATTTTACCATGAAAGCCCAAGGAAAGCCATATAATGTGGTCGTCTTTGGCTTTAGCTCTTTCAGTAAATATTTGACAATCAAGTAGTAGTTGTCGTAGCCCCAGGGATAATTGTTGAATCTCCCAAAATCATCATCAAGTGCCAAAAAATCACGTTCTATGACTTTCTTGACATTTCTTGTCAATAAAATGGAATGGACAAACCAAACTAAGCACAATTTCTCCCTGTAGTGCTTTGGTATGTCTTTATTCTTGAGATCCGCTATCAAATCCTTCACTTTGTAGCTAGGTCCAACAATGCCCAATAACCCATCTTTTTTTACCTTGCGTTTATTGGACCCTTTGTGGGGTGTTTTCTTGATGACAGGTTCTTCTGGACGATCGCATCTCAAGCCCGTCACAATGGCAAACTCTTTCAATCCAAAACAAACCGGCATGCCACAGTAGTTGATCCAGTCTTCATCTATCTTACTTTCGCCCTCCTTCGAACCTCCATCATCCTCCGAATACATGATCCTACGCTTGAGAAGGCCATATACCATGATCATTGGAAAACGGAGAGGGTGGGGCCTAGACAGCTCAAGAAAGTGTGGAAAGCAGCTCTTCTTAAAAAGTCCATCTATGTTTTCCTTCTTCATAATACTCCTAAGTTCGTCAAAAGGTTTCCCCAACTGACATTTAAGTTCACGATCACCAAATATTGCATTAGGGTTATTCATCGGCATCACAACTCGAAACTTGTCAATACTAATGGTTTTGACAGAATCATGCTGGAATTTCTATATTATTTCACGCCCCATTGGTGAGGATGAGTTATCACTTTCCTTGGCTTCATTTTGCCCAGACTGAGATTGTTTTAGAAGTTCCTTCGAATCTATCTGTACTCTAGCCTTTTTTGTTTGGTGATCGGAAGTTGATCCACTTTCTCCACTTTCTGTTTCTTTTCTTTGGGGAGACATCTTTTAACTACAAACAAAAGAAAAACAAAAAATACATTGCATTTGATGTCTGCATAATTTTTTTTAAAAAGGTGATACAAATTTTAATAAATTATTCTTACCACATAACCATAAATAAAATACTCCAACGGACAACCCATCAGTTGGAATAGATGGGGAACCCGAATCTATTTGAAGACCTATTTAATATCTCCCTACAGATATTCCACCTGTTGCAACAGGTAGAGAAATTTCAATAAATTATTCTCTGCCACATTACAAGAAAATACTCCAACGGATAACCCAACAGATGGAGAATCTATTTGAAGACCTATTTAATATCTCCCAACAGATCTTCCACTTGTTACAACAGATAAACCACCACCACCACAACCAATGCCATGACCAATGCTACCAAGACCACCACCAATGCCACCAATACAATACCAAGACCACCGACACCACTGCCAAAAAACAGAAATACCAACACCACCAACAACAGCCACCAACAACACCATACACACCATCCAACAATACCACGACAGTCAACAAAACACTGAGAGAAAAACTAGGGTTTACTTAGGTGCTTCCTACTTTTTTAGCATCAAAACTCAAAATTGTTAACCCATTCTCAAAGATAATACAACTAAAAGTTTTTTTTTATCATTAACTAAAAAGCTCTATTTTTTAGAATAAAGAACAAATGTAGAACTCTTCTAGAACTCTATTACATGCGAAGATAGAGAAAATAATGGATACAAGCTGGAATAAAGTCAAAAAAAACAACTATATATAGTCATAAATGGGAAAAAAAATAGACCTGTTTTGAAAGGTTGAGCAATATATTGAGTAGTTGTTATTTGTATTATTTGTATTGTTGAGAGGGAGAGGACACCCCGCGAGAGAGAGAGAGAGAAGAGCGAGAACTTAAGATTTGAAATGAAAAGTTTTTCGCACAAATGGATATTTTGTATGGGTTGATTTGTAATTTTGGAAAAGAATGACAAGTTTTGAAATTGCTAATTTGGTCCGAATTGATCTTAATTAATTTTAAAAAATTTAAAAGATATAGTTTTTAAAATATTGAGTTGATGAGAACTCATTTCTACTCAGAGTGATCGATCGACGACTCTGGTCGGGATGAACACAATACCAGCGCTATGCAATTGCAAAGACTCGATTGGATTTGTAGTTGACCCTGCGAGCTCATTCATTCATCCCTAGTTCCACCTAAATCAACTTAGGTTCTATCACTATCCTAACATTGAGTTGATGAGGACTCATTTTAACTCAGAATGATCAATCGATGACTCGGGTCGGGATGAACGCAATACCAATGCCATGCAATCACAAAGACTCGATTGGATTTGTAGTTGACCCTGCGAGCTCATTCATTCATCCCTAGTTCCACCTAAATCAACTTAGGTACTATCATTATCCTAACATTGAGTTGATGAGAACTCATTTCAACTCAGAGTGATCGATCGATGACTCAGGTCGGGGTAAATGCAATACCAACACCATGCAATTGCAAAGACACGATTGAATTTGTAGTTGAACCTGCGAGCTCACTTATTTATCCCTAGTTCCACCTAAATCAAATTAGGTACTATCACTATCCTAACATTGAGTTGATGAGAACTCATTTCAACTCAGAGTGATCGATGACTGACTCGAATCAGGATGAACGCAATATCAATGCCATACAGTTACAAAGACTCGATTGGATTTGTAGTTGACCCTGCGAGCTCACTCATTCATCCCTAGTTCCACCTAAATTAACTTAGGTACTATCACTATCCTAACATTGAGTTGATGAGAACTCATTTCAACTCAGAGTGATCGATCAACGACTCGAATCGATATGAACGCAATACCAACACCATGCAATTGCAAAGACTTGATTAGATTTGTAGTTGACCCTACGAGCTTATTCATTCATCCCTAGTTCCACCTAAATTAATTTCTATGAAATCTGTTGCAACAAACGACTAAGCTATTGAAAATTTTCAAACAGGTACATATATGTTGCAACAGATGACATATCTAATTTAATTATCTTATAGATATTTGCATCTGTTATGACAGATGACTGAGCTATTGGAAATTTTTTAAAAATATTTATATATGTTGTAACAGATGACATATCTGATTTTATTAATTATCAAATGAATATTTTTATCTGTTGTCACAAATGACTGAGCTTATGGGATTTTTAAACAGATATTTATATCTATTGTAACAGATGACTGAGTTGTTCAAATTTCTAAACAGATATTTATATATGTTGCAATAGATGACATATCTGTTTGAAGATCTTTTTATCTCTTTTAATTTTAAAGCAAGCTTCTAGTCCGAGTAGATAATATCAAGTAGTAGTATTTACTACTAAAGGTGGTAAAAAATATTTCTTGGATATCTCAAAAGTGAGTTCATTGAGCAGTCTTGTCTTGTCTGTTTAATGTCAGTAGTCTTAGTCTTCCTCGTGCTCCTCAAATTATTAATGAAATTAATGAATATTGAAAACCACTATGTCTACGTACACAATACATCTATATAAATTATCTCATCTCTTCCTTCAGCTGCAGTTTATTTTATTCAACTCTCATTTTTTTCTCTCCTCTTTAGGGTCACAACCTTTTTTCTCTCTTTTCTCTTTTTTTCTCATAAAGATCTTTTCGGATCTAAATCCATCCATATCTTTTCTCCACTTAAATTTCTATTTTGAGCCCCTTTTTTATATTAAGGTATGGTTTATTATTGATCTTTCATTCTCGTCTTCTTTTTTGCATGTTATTTACATCTGTTTTTTTATTTAATTACTATTTACCCATATCATATTTATTAAAAAGATTTTAAAGAACTTGTAAGTGTTGAATAAACAATCCGAGAATTTTTATTACGATATGAGAAAAAAGTCATCTGTTAGGAGAAGTTTAAAAGCCTTGTTGGCAGTATCATTTTTTTGTATGTATTTTATTTATTTCATTATTGTTGATGCAGTTATTGATGTTGGTGGTGGGGTTAGCATTGTTGGAACTTGTGGTGTTGTTGATGGTTCAGGCATAAAGGATGTTGTTTTTTTGTTGTTGATGATGTTGTTGGAACAAATGTTGTTTCTTTTTTGTTGATGTTTATGCTGTTGTTGATATTGCAACAGATGGAGAAACTGTTGGAACAAATAAAACCACCAGAAAGGCTGGTTTGATGTATTCCATCAGGCTCCACATCTGTTGCAACAGACTCCACATCTGATGCAACAGATGAACAATGTTCTTTTTATGACATCAATTTTTTTCCTCTTCTTTGTAGATATAAGGAACTGACAGTTGATCAACTTTTGACGGACTATCTCAAGAGGCTGCAGTAAAGATGGGATCGGAGGAATAAACTGCTTGTAGATGGAACCACTTCATATGTGAGAGGTATGTATTACTGATAATGTTATCGTGGAAACACATATAGAGTGCACTGATTTTGTGAATGATATTTTTACTAATTAGTCATAGATCGTTCAAACAAGATGTCTGCAATTTTACAGTTAAGTTTGGTAGGTCTGAACTGATAAGGCTGAGGGACCATAAATATGGTTTTGATAGCCTGTTAAGATTTAATATCGGTTATTGCTCATGTTTATTTGCCAAGCATTGTGAAGGAATCTAATTTTTGTGTCATTGTAAAGAAATTCAATAGCGATTGGAGTAACTTTTAGGGTGCATTGGACCTTTAGAAGGCCTTCAAAGCTTAGCACTGCGTCTAATAAAAACGGAAAACCAATATATCTATTGCCCTAGCCAAAATTTATATGGCTGGGTTGCTCGCTTGGGGTGATGATTTTATGCCAAAATGTGCGGTAGGAGAATGCTTTCGAAGGAAAATAGGTGGTTGATGGAAGACTATATTATCTGAGAGCTAATTGAAGAAGAGACATAGGGTAGAAAGTAACTTCTAACGAATCTGACAGGTGGAATTATCTTAACAGATGCGAGATCTGAATCAAGTGCAAATATGAAAGTATATCCAGTAATGTAATTTTATATGTTGTGTCTTTAAAAGAAAAACAATGCAGATGGACACTTTACTAGGGAACTGCGTGGTCAGGATTATCACCTAGATAGAAAATAGGAGAAGACCAACAAAGAAGCCTCACAGGCATCGAAGGTAGAAATGATGTACAACAAATCTAGAAAACCTATGCCAACAACAACTGCAGTTAAAATAAGGAATCTAAGCAAAGGCAGAAAATTTCTGAATTTTAAATTTCATCCGATGCCTTCTTGTTTATGTTTTTGATCAGGTCCACTGTCGTTGACCTGATCGGAATCACAAAAGAGATTGAAAGGCAAATAGAGCATCCTTGCTTCCTTAGAAATATGGTTATAATTGATTGTGTTTTCTTGCCTTGACATGCTTTCAACATTCCTTGGAGAAGATCAGATGTTTGCTGTAGTATGTGAATCTCGATAATTTTCAAACTTGCCTCCAGCTTGTTGATTCTGTATTCAAGCTGGTTGTTGCCCTCTTTGAAGTTGGTAAAGAGTTCCTCATCTCTTGTGAGCTCGATCAGGAACACTACCTTTAAAGTTGTGGCATTCTAGAAGCCCTTCAGAACACTTTCTTCAAAATCCTTAAAGGATACATGGAGGGTCTCTGTGTTTGTTTTAGGTCAAAATATGTTGATACATGTTAAAGATGTGGTCCCAAAAGTTGAACAACACACTTTTATCTAGCGTTGCTCTATGCATCTTGCTCAACCAATTTGATAAATTAGTAAGCATGAAGTTACGTAGCATGTGATCTAAATCGGCTCTACCAAGCCTATCAAACATTACGTAACTCTAAGCTCATTACTCTATCAAAAAAATATGACCGAGTTAGTGCAAAAATTGAATGAGCTCAATCTCTCAGCCTTTTTTCTGATTGCTCTTCTCCAATATAGATGATAAGATATCTGCTATGTAAAAGTCTACACCGTCGCCAGACATGTTCCCAGGCAATCATGTCTGGCGATGGTGTAGACTTTTGCATAGCAGATATCTTGTTATCTATATTGGAGAAGAGTGATTAGCAAAAAGGCTGACCGGTTGGGCTTTTTTTCTATGTGCACTAACTCGGGCATATTATTTTGATAGGGTAATGAGCTTGGAGTTACGTAACGTTTGATAGGCTTGGTAGAGCCAGTTTAAATCACATGCTTGCTAATTTATCAAATTGGTTGAGCAAGATGCATGGAGCAATGCTCGATAAAAGTATGTCATTCAACTGTTGGGACCACATCTTCAATGTACATCAACACATTTTGACCTAAAACAAACATAGCGACCCTCCATATATCTTTTAAAGATTCTGAAGAGAAAGTGTTCTGAAGGGCTTCTAGAATGCCACAACTTTGAAGGTAGTGTTCCTGATCGAGCTCACAAGAGACGGGGAACTCCTTACCAACTTCGAAGATGGTAACGACCAGCTTGCATACAGAATCAACAAACTGGAGGCAAGTTTGAAAATTATCGAGATTCACATACTACAGCAAGCATCTGATCTTCTCTAAGGAATGTTAAAAGTATGTCAAGGCAAAAAACCACAATCAATTATAACCATATTACTAAGGAAGTAATGATACTCTATTTGCCTTTCAATCTGGTTTGTGGTTCCGATCAGGTCAACGGCAGTGGACCTGATCGAAAACACAAACAAGAAGATGGGATGAAATTTAAAATTCAGAAATTACCGTCTTCGCTTAGTTTTTTTATTTTCACTGCAGTTGTTGTTGGCGTAAGTTTTCTAGACTTTCTGAATATTATTTCTACCCTCGATGCCGTTAAGGCTCCTTTGTTGGTCTTCTCCTATTTTCTACCTAGGTGATAATCCCGACCATGCAGCTCCCTAGCAAAGTGTCCATCTGTATTGTTTTTCTTTCAGAAACACAGCAGACGAAATTACATTACCGGATACACTTTCATATTTGCACTTGATTCAGATTTCGCATCTGTTAAGATAATTTCATCAGCCAGATTCGTTAGAAGTTACTTTCTACCCTGTGTCTCTTCTCCAATTAGCTCTCAGATGATATAGTCTTCCATCAACAACCATTTTCCCTCGAAATCATTCTCCTACCGCACCTTCTGGCATATAATTATCAACCCGAGCGAGCAACCTAACCATATAAATTTTGGCCAGGGTAGTAACTATATTGGTTTTCCATTCTTGTTTGATGCAGTGCAAGGCTTCGAGGGCCCTCTAAGGGTCCAATGCATACTTAAAGTTAAGTCCAATCGCTATTGGTTCTCTGCAGTAATGACAAATATTGATCCCTTCTCAAAACTTGACACGCATAAACACGAGAACCAACCATCAGTAATTCGTAACAGGGTATCTGCACCATCTTTATGAGGTCCTCAGCCTTATCAATTTTGAACCGATCAAACTTAACGGTACAATGCAGGATCTTGTTTGAATGATCAATGCCTAATCGGTTAAAAACTGCATTCACAAAATATTGTACTTTGTGTGTGTTATCCCGGTAACCTTTCCAGTAATACATACTTAACTCTCACACATATGATAGTGGATCCATCTGCATGCACCTTATTCTTCCTAGCCCATCTATGGCTTAAATTGAATAAATAAATGACTAGCTTGTTGTAATAGATGACACATCTGTTTATATTATCAATCAATTGGAGACATCTATTATGACAGTGATCAACATGTTATAGAAATCAAACAGATATATACATCTGTTGCAAAAAGATTGCCAGTATGTTGTAAGTTATCTAACAGAAAGAATATATTTTGTAACAGATTACCCATCTGTTAGATTTATTTTAAAGTAATTTTCTTTTTTTTCTGAGATATAATAATTTATAAATAGATCCCTCCTTACAAATATGGATGATCCAGATTTGTACAAGAATATTCATATCGAGTCCTTGCATGAACTTCAAAGGCAGTTTGATTGATGAACTCCAGAGAGATATTTGACTGACTGCAAGGCTGTCAGATGAATAAAAGATGTCTGATTGACAATAATAATAATAATAGTAGTAATAATAATTAGGTAATGTTTTGTATTTTAGCGATTATTTCCTCCTTTTGTATATCAAATCTACCTAAGGGATTCAAAAATCTATGAACATTCATTTCATTTTGTTGTCGGAGTTCCGATTATTCAATATAAAAAATGTTTCGTAAATAAATAATAAGGAAATAAATAATAAACACAATTTATAACCACAATTTTAATAACTGATCGTGATTTTTCATCATTTTTATTTTTTAAATTATTTATTATATAATAAAATGATTATTTTTTTATTAAGGAATTTGAAAAGGTATTTTTTTTTATTTATAAAATAAAAAAGTAAGCAAATTTGGATTAATGATATGATGATATAGTTATTTTTTAAAGTAGATTATATGTTACAATAATTAAATTATCTGATGGAACAGGTTCACTATGGTTGCAACAGATGATATATCTGTTGTCACAGATGATTATCTGATGCAACCTATATCGAGTCACAACTCAATAAAAGCATTCCTTGGAAAGAACTAATTAATAATAATAATCTGAAAAGTCATGACTTATCACTATATTTCTTAATTTAATTAATTCATTACTTTTCACATTAATTAAAAATATAATTAATAAATGGAGGTGACCTGTTAGATTACATGTTGCAATAGATATGTTATCTGATGCAACATATTTTATATTTGTTGCAACAGATAATATATCTGTTGTCACAGATGTGTTATCTGATGCAACAGATATAGAATCTGTTACCACAACTCAATAAAAATGGTTCTTCGAAAGACTAATTAATAATAATAATCTAAAAAGTCATGACTTATATCACAATATTTATTTTCTTAATTTAATCAAAAATTTAATTAATGTATGAAAGTGAATAGTCGCGTCTTTTTGCCTCTCATTCAAATTCAATTCTCTATAAATAGGTCCGTCCTGACTCAATCGTTCATTTAAATACACACTCTATTTATTTATTGTATCTCATCTTTCACATTACACTCTAGAAGATAAGATTATGGCTGACCCAGTGTGGGACGTTGCTTTTCTGCAAGATACCGTGAATGAACGTCGGAATCAAGTTCGTGATCTGCAATGAGAATTGGGAGGAGTTAGATCAAGAATGCTCTGCGAGATACGCAGGCTGGGGAGGGCCTTGTTGCTACTTTCGGTTGAAGATTGGCCGGCTGGCAATGATGATGCTGATAATAATAATAATAATTAGACTATTATTTTTCTTTTAGTCTATTATATGTATTTTTATTTGTTTAATAAATAAATCATGTTTGATCTTTGATATTTTAATCTATATTTAATTTTCATTCTGTCTATTATCTTCTCAACAAACATTTTGACGATTCGACGTAAAAAGGAATAATTTAGAATCCAGTAGCAATAGCAAGATTTATCTGTTGGGTTTGTGGCAGGGGTTGATTTATGTTGTTTCAAACAGATTAATCATTCGTTGCAATAAATAATTAGTCTGGTGCAACAGATAAACATTCTGATGCAACAGATAATTAGTCTGGTATAACAGATAAACATCCTGATACAATAGATAATACATCTGATGCAACAGATAATACAATGATGCAACAGATAAATAGTCTGATGCAACAGATTACTCATCTGATGCACCAGATGATTGATCTGTTTAAATTCTGGGCACTTGTGCTGGATTCATAATCGGGGTTCTATCTATTGTTGGAAAAACAGAAGTGTACCTAGATGACAAATAAAAATCATAATTTTACTTACCAAAGTAACCTATGAAGTAATTCCAAAGTGGAAAGTGATGTAGTAAATAAAATTTGACCTAAGAAATTGGTCAGATCGCAGCAGTAGCGCTGTACCAACAAAAACAACAACAACAAATGGTCGACAAGAAGAAGATGAAGCAGAAGATGATGAATAAAGCAGCAGAAACAAAAATAATTAACAACAAAAGTTGCTAAGAGAGAGAAAACAACAATGGATGAGAAAAGAGAGAAAGATGCCTTTTTTCACTCCGTTTCTCGTTATTTTAGGTATACATTGGGATCAAAGTGTAAATTTAAAAACTTGTGGGTTATTTTAAAACTTTTCCAACTTTCTTAATACATAATAAAGTAATTGTCACCTTCAACTAATAATTAAGACTTGTGTCGCCTACACCTCATTTTAAAACTCTTTTGCCACCTGTGGCCCAAACCCCCAAGTTAGTCATCTTTAAAACATTATTCTATTGATTGAGATTATTACATTAATTATATTTAACAATAATATTTTGAAGTATCATTTACTCATGTTATTTTCTAAAATAACAGAAGTTATAAATAATGTTACATTATCATCTCAAGTTAGTTTTTAATCCATTTACATCACCCCTCAAGGCGAAGATCGTCCTTCTTCAAATAGTCTAGTAATTTCTTCTGCACTATTTTCAAAAGTTACTTTCTTATAAATTGTTATTATATTTTTATTATTTTATGATACATCATTTTTTTCATTTTGATATTTTTATATGTAACCTTCAATATTTCACTTATAATGCAAATAATGCTATATTCTATTTTAGGATATCGCTATGGATAAATATAAATTTTTAAAAATAAAGAAGCAAAATCTTATAATGGCTAATAAAAAGGAGCTAAAGAGAACCACAATTCTTCTACTATAGAAAAAGAGCATTCAAAATCAAACAACTGATTTTTAATTTAAATTTAATAATATTTTAATTTTCAATTTAAATTTAATAATATTTATCATTGGATATAACTTGGGATATTTTTAGTTTATATCTAAATTCAACCACTACGACTTCTACCAAGTATGCAGTAGTTCTTGTATATTTATTTATTTATTATTATTATTATTATTATTATTATTATTATTATTATTATTATTATTGCTACTACTTTTTTTTGGTTAATATTATTATTAATACCACTACTACTTCTATTATAGTACTGGTTTGGTGTTCATTACAAAACTCGGTAGATAACAAATGAATCCACTCGTCTACCCTCCTCCACTTAAATATCAAGTTTTTCTCTGTGACAAGGTTCGAGTTTCGTGACATGCAGCTAACCCCCACGTCATATGTTGCGCCCTTACCACTAAACCAAAGGCAGATCCAAGATTTAAACATTATGGTTCTAGCTTGAGGTTCTATCACATTTCATTTGATTTACTGAATTCAAAATCAATCAGTTGTACTTATTTTGTAGATTTTTTAACACATATAGAGTCCAAACCAAAGCTACAGGGCAAGGATTAACTCACAAGCCACACACTACATCCGTCGCCCCCTACATTAGACCAAAACACTAGGAGCAATATTAGCTTGATGGTATAAAATAAAAACATGAATATTTCAGAATGAAAAATTGCAAACAAAAGAGTGGCAAATATGAGAGGTGGTGGGACATCGCAGTCTTTCCTTTTTTTTTATCATGCAAACAGTTTCATTAATCACAGGGTCAAAATAGGCCGTATAAAAGAAGTATACCAAAAAGTAAAGAACCTACAACACAACATGGTTCTCTACAAAAGACACCCAATCCTCTACACAACCGGCACTACATGGGTTACCAAACATAAATAACGGACCGGAGACTACTCCAAACTGTCCAAAAGTCATTTCTACCCCTTCAAAGCCATCCTATTTTTCTCTGTCGAAATGATCCACATCAAAGCTAAAGGGACAACATTCCAAGATCTGCACTTTCTCCTGCTTCTTCTAGAATTCTACCAAGACCATGTATCCTTCACAGATCTAGGCATCACCCAAGACATACCAAACCAGCTAAACATATCCGACCAGAGTCTCGAAGTCAGGTTGCAATGTAGTAGAAGATGATCAACATCTTCACCCATCTCCTTTCATAAGAAACACCAGCTAATGCATATGAACTTTCTTTTCCTAAGGTTCTCTGCTGCCAAAATCACTCCTCTAGAAGCTAACCATAAGAAATCGCAATCTTCCTAAGATCTATACTAACTACAATTATAAGTGGCTTACAGAAGTTTCATCGATCACCAAAGTTCACTACCGCTATACAATCCCACTTACTTTCTTGTTTGTTACAAGGATCAAGGGAGTATAATGTATTTTATTTTTTAAAGAGGTCGTCTCTATTAATCATTTGTGAGCAAAAAAGTTGCATATTTGCATTGATATACCAAACTTTGTACATGACCATCAAGATGAGGCTAAACTGTGCCTATCCAATCAATTTATATATAATTAAAGAAGGTTCATAAACTATTTGGGCATGTTTGATGTGTTGGGCATGTTTGACCATCGAGATGAGACATGTTTGATGTGTTGGGTTATGTTTTGGTTAATATTATTATTAACACCACATACCACTAATACTTTGAGAATTATTATTATTATTATTACTACTACTACTACCACTACCATTACCACTACTACCACTACCACTACTACCACAACCATTACTACCACTACCACTACTACCACTACCAACACTACCACCACTACTACCACTACCACTATCACTACCACCACCACCACCACCACCACCACTACCATCACCACTACCACCACCACCACTACTACTACTACCACTACGACTACTACCACCACTATTACCACCACTACCAGTACCACTCCTACCAC
>NC_061113.1:146860108-146871220 GCF_002878395.1 Capsicum annuum
TACTACTACTACTACTACTACTACCACTACCATTACCACAACTACCACAACCACTACTACCACCACTACTACCACCACTACCACCACCACTACCACCACTACTACCACTACTACTACCATTACTACTACTGCCACTACCACTACCACTACTACCACTACCACTACCTCTACTACCATTACTACTACTACCACTACCACTACTACTACTACTACCACCACTACCAGTACCACTACCACCACTACTACTACTACCACTACTACCGTGGGTTTTTAATATCTTGCCACGTGGCTTCTTGTCTTACTTTTAGTTTTACTTTTATATATATATATATATATATATATATATATATATATATATATATATATATATATATATATATATAGATATATAGATAGATAGATAGATAGATAGATAGATAATGTATTAAAAAATTAAAAATATTTGAATTTGAAAAAATATATTATTCTTTATTAGAAAAAAGATTTCATTAGCTTAAAAATAGAAATTCATGGTTAAAGAGTTTTAAATGAAATTTTACTCTTTCGTGTTTATCTCTTTAAAAATTCAAATAAATACTATATAACTATATAAATATAATTTATGTAAATATCTCTCTATATATAAAAGCAAAACTAAAAGCAAGACAAGAAGCCACGTGACAAGATATTAAAAAGCCACATGGCAATTTTTAGGACATAACTTAATAACGTTGTAATAATAATGTATTAAAAAATTTAAAATATTTGAATTTAAAAAAATAAATTATTCTTTATTTGAAAAAAAAATCATTAGCTTAAAAATAGAAATTCATGGTTAAAGAGTTTTGAATGAACTTTTACTCTTTCATGTTTCTCTCGTTAAAAATTCAAATAAATATTATATAACTATCTAAATATAATTTTTGTAAATATTAAATAAAATTTAAAAATATAATAATAATAATAATAATAATAATAATAAATAATAGCAGTAAAATTAGTAGTAGTAGTGCGAAATAATAATAATAATAATAATAATAATAATAATAATAATAATAATAATAATTAAATAAGTAAATAGCAGTAGTGACAGTACATATAATAGAAATGATAATAGGAGTAGTAGTAGTAGTATTAATAATAATATTAACCAAAAAAAGTAGTAGTAGTAGTAGTAGCAATAGTAATAATAATAATAATAATAATAATAATAATAATAATAATAATAATAATAATAATAATAATAATAATAATAATAATAATAATAATAATAATAAAAATAAATAAATAAATAAATAAATATATTAAAAAATTTAAAATTTAAATTTGAAAATATTTTATTCTTTATTTGAAAAAAGATTTCATAGCTTTAAATAGAAACTCATGGTTAAAGAGTTTTGAATGAACTTTTACTCTTTTTTGTTTATCTCTTTAAAAATTCAAATAAATATTATAAAACTATCTAAATATAATTTATGTAAATATTAAATAAAAATAAAAATATAATAATATTAATAATAATAAATAATAGCAGTAAGATTTGTAGTAGTAGTGCGTAATAATAATGATAATAAGTAAATAGAAGTAGTGACAATGCATATAATAAAAAGAGTAATAGAAGTAGTAGTAGTATTAATAATAATATTAACAAAAAAAAAGTAGTAGTAGTAGTAACAACAACAACAAGAATAATAATAATAATAATAATAATAATAATAATAATAATAATAATAATAATAATAAATAAATAAATAAATAAACAAGAACTACTGCATACTTGGTAGAAGTAGTAGTGATAATAATAAATAACAGCAGTAAAATTAGTAGTACAAGTACAACAACAACAACAACAACAATAAACCCAATATATTCCCATATTGTGGGGTCTGGGGAGGGTAGAGTGTATGCAGTCCATACCACTACCTCTATAGAGATAGAGAGGCTGTTTACGATAGACCCCCGGCTCAAGATAAAAGGCAGTATACACAAGCATCAAGAGCATAGAATACGATAAAATAACATAGGTATGACATCCACAAAAATATGTACATTTCCAAAAAAAAGACACCAAAGTCCACCTAAATACTGACTACGACTCAACCATACCCTTAGCCCTCTATCCTAATGCTTTTCCTCCATATCTTCCTATCTAGGGTCTTATCCTTAGTTAGCTGTAACTGCTCCATGTCACGTTTAATCACTTCTCTCCAGTATTTCTTCAGCCTCTCCTACCCCATTTAAAACCTTTCAAGGCCAACCTCTCACACCTACGAACTGGGGCATCCGTGCCTCTGCTCATCATATGACCAAACCATCTCAACCTCACTTTCCGTATTTTATCTTTCACTAACACTACTCTCACTTTCTCCCGAATAATTTCATTCCTAACCCTGTCAGCCCTTGTGCATCCATACATATAACACAACATCCTTATTTCTGCCACCTTCAACTTTTGGATATACGTCTTCTTAATCGGCCAACACTCCGCTCCATATAACATGGCAGTCTGGACTACAACTCTATAGAATTTTCCTTTCAGCTTGGGGGCACCTTCTTATCACATAAAATTCTCGAAGCGAGCCTCCATTTAATCCAACCTGCCCCAATACGATAAGAGACATCCTCGTCTATCTCTCAATTTTCCTGAATCGTAGACCCGAGATACTTAAAACTATCCCTCTTGTAAACTGCCTGAGACTCCAACTTCACTACCACCTCCTCCTCTTGCCTCGAGTCACTAAACTTGCACTCCAAGAACTCTATCTTGGTCCTACTTAACATGAAACCTTTAGACTTCAGGGTTTGTCTCCAAATTTCCAGCTTATCATTAACCCCTTATCGCGACTCATCAATCAAAACTATATCATCCGTAAAAAGCATACACTAAGGCACCTCACCTTGTATCTTCCGCGTTAATACATCCATCACCAAAGTGAATAAAAATAGACTAAGAGTTGATCCCTGGTGTAACCCTGTCAAGATCGGGAAATTCTTAGAATCTCCTCTTACTGCTCTTACTCGGGTCTTTGCTCCCTCATACATGTCTTTAATTGCTCTAATGTACGCCACCGGGACCCCTCTCGCCTCCAAACATCTCCAATGAACCTCCTCAGGAACCCTGTCATATGCCTTTTCCAAGTCAATAAACACTATGTGAAGATCTCTCTTCCTCTCTTTATATTGCTCTACCAGTCTCCGTACAAGGTGAATTGCCTCAGTCGTGGAGCGACCAATCATAAAACCAAATTGATTCTCCAAAATAGACACAATCTTCCTTAACCTCCGCTTCACCACCCTCTCCTAAATCTTTATCGAGTGACTCAATAACTTAATACCCAGTAGTTGTTACAACTCTGAATGTCACCCTTGTTCTTATATAAAGGAATCATGGTGCTCTATCTCTACGCCTCAGGCATCTTGGCTAACTTGAAAATATTGTTAAACAAGTTGGTCAGCCACCTCAACCCTGACTCGCAGAGAACTTCAAAAAATCTACTGGAATATCGTCGGGCCCCGTCGCACTGCCCCTTCGCATCTTGCGAATAGCCTCACTGACCTCATCTAACTTAAAACGCTGACAAAATCCAAAGTCGAGACACTCCTTGGAATGCTTTAACTCCCCTAACATCACACCTCAATTCCCCTCATTATTCAAGAGACCATGGAAATAGGACTACCATTTTTTCTTAATGAGGTCGTCTTTCACCAAAACTCTGTCATCCTCCCCCTTAATGTACTTTACCTAGTTCAGATCATGACCCTTCCGTTCCCTAACCTTGGCAAGCCTAAACATCTTCTTCTCCCCGCCTTTCTCCTCTAACCCCTTGTACAAACTCTCAAAAGTTGTTGTCTTAGCAGCCATGACTGCTAACACATCCTTCTTTTTTGCTAACTTATACTCCTCCTTGCTTACCCGCTTCTCATCTTCATCCTTAATTTTCACCAACTTAGCGTAAGCCGACTTCTTCGTCTCGACCTTTTTCTTAACATCTTCATTCCACCACCAATCCCCTCGATACTGGCCAGACCCGCCCCTCAAAACACCTAACACCTCTCTAGCAGACTCCCTGATGCAACTAGAATCCCTATCCCACATACTATCCACGTCTTCCCTACACTCTCACACCCTCATTCCCTCCAACTTTGCCCCTATCTCTAAAGCACCAACCGAAGTCAGGTTGTCCCACTTAAACCTAGGACTACCCTTCCCACCCCGCCCCATCCTTCCCTTCTTGATAACCAAGTCCATCACCAGGAGTCTATACTAGGTCGCAAGATTCTCACTCGGGATTTGTAATACCCCGTATTTTTGTGCTAGAATTCTAACCGTCATTCCTGTATGTCTAAGCTCTAATCCAAGTGATTCCCACATGAATATAGATTTCATGATCTTTATCCTAGTATGTGAAGTGATCTTGAGGTCAACAATGTTCATATAAATCATTTAGAGCCAATTTGAGCTAAGATTATTTGATTTGTCTAATATTTGATATTCGATTCTACAAAGGTCAACTTCAAACATGTATATCTATTAATATACATGGAATTTTTCATCCCAAGACCTATCAAATTGTATATAATTAAATTAGCTTTCCAACGATACTAATTTCGCAAAAATCCGATACCCGAGCGAAGAGTTATGCCCATTTTTGTGAGAGGCAGTAAGGGTGTGCGATGGGTAATACGCCGCCCAATCAAATGTGTGCGATTGGGAGTGCGAGGCACACTTAAATGTCTTCCATAAGGTGTGCGACGTACACCTTAAGGTATGCCATGGGTTGTGCGCCGCATACCTCACTTCCAAGTGCCAAAAACACCCCTATATATGTCTATAACACGGGATTAAACTCCCACAACATCAAAATAAGTTTACTTTCTCTCAAAATCACCAAGAACAACCTTTAGGGTTTCAACATAAAACCCCAATAGCTATATATTCAACCATGAGAATTCTATAATTTTTACATATTCGAAATCCCCGTTACGAAGGCTATGAGTGACACCTAAAAGTTCGTGAATAGCATTACGTCATTCGAAAAGTCATTCAAAGCTTCAAGTTTAAGGTATGTGGGGTTTTTCAACAAGAACACCCTTTCATTCTTGTGCCCAAAAATACTTTCTTTTATGAAGTTATGGATTTTATATGTTTGACTATGATTTTGAAGCATGAATTTATATCCTATATTGATTATCATTAGATTATGATGTTTTTGATATTTTAGAAGTGAAATTATATGAGAATGATGATATTTTGTGCCTTATGGCTAAATTTCCAGATTTTGAAGGAATTTATATATGTTTATGATGTAAAGCTTGAACCTTGATAAATTTTCATATGATGTTGAGACATGAGTTTTGAACTCTAATTGAGATTGTCATTTTTTCTAGAAATCATGTGTTATAAACACTTTGTGTTTGAATGAATTGAGATGATAATGAAGCTTTGACCTTTTGGTCGTAAAAAGGGGTTGATTTGAACCCGAGATGAGAAAAGAAATCCACTTTTATTGATTATTATAAAAAGGGTAGCATGATGGCTCCCGTTGTGAATTGTTGAATTATTTATTTGTGGATTTTCTTTTGAAAAGACCTGAGCTAAGTCCGGGAGTAGTCTTTAGCACTAAGCGAGAGGTATAGCAGGATTGGTACTTCCCTAGAAATATGTGCCCCTGTAGGTTGTGAGCCTGAGGCTGATTTATATAGTGATCACTAGTGTTTGGATTGATGATTTAAGGTCCTACTCCGATGGCAAGGATAGGACAGCTCTCCCCAACGTGGGTTAGACATTGGACTCCATGTAGCTCACATGGTTTATGTCGGTTGTAAGAGACTCCCAATGTGTATGTATGTATTCTCCTATCTAATATGAAAAGTCTTATTCTTCTATCTGAGATGAAAACATATTTGTTTGAAAGACTGAGTTTGAGAAAGTCATTGTTTTCGAAAGATTTAATGAACATATATTCAGAGAATTGTTATGAGATTTGATTGCTTTGATGATTTGGAATCGAGATGGAAGTGAATTGAGATTTATTATGATGACTCACATATTTCACCCGATATATTTTACTCTCTTATGATTATCATGAGTTTAATTCGAGCTAAGTGAGTCATTTATATCAGCATGCATAATTTTATAAACTGTGATGATATTAAGATATTATTTTATATATGCATTGCACCCCCATATGCTCGGTACGTTTCCATGGTACTGACCCACATATTCGTATGTGGGCTACATTTTCTCGAAATATAGGTACAAGGTATAATGTACATCTTCAGATCCAGTCAGTTCGCGACATCCAGTCAGCAGGTGATGAGTCCTTTTGATTCAAGGGCTTGAGTTAGTTATACAGTTCGAGAAGTATTGTATTTTCTTTATTCAGTCGTATTGAGTTGGGTTAGTCAGTATTCATAACCCGGCTACCTACAGTCAGTACTAGTAGAAGCTTCATAGACAGTCAGTAGAAGTTAATGTATTCCATTTCAGTTTTGGTTGTAAAGGCAGAATTGTAATCTTGTAAATTTAGTTTTGTATCTATCATATTCAGAAAAGAGTTATTTTCCGCAGATTTGTATAGATTTATACTTTTTGTTCAGTTGCTTATGATTTATGCCAGTAGAAGGGTTAGCTTGGGGTCACTTGTGATCCTAAACACTGTGTGACGTCTCGGGACCCGATTTTGGGGTGTTACAGGATTACCTTACAATCTCTACACAATGCTCGACCCCTCTTCCTAAGCAGCAAAAAGTCAATCTGAATCTTTGCTATCCTACTACGGAAAGTAACTAAGTGTTCTTCATTCTCCGAAAAGCTGGAATTCACTACCACCAACCCAAAGGTCCTCGCAAAATCCAAAAGAGCAGCTCCCTCATCATTCCTAACCCCAAACCCAAAGCCCCCATGCACATCATCGTACCCTAACGGCAACGACCCTATATGCCTATTCAAATCCCCACCTATGAAAATCTTCTCCGAACTAGGCACGCCTCTAACCACCTTGTACAAAACCTCCCAAAAACTCTTTTTCTCATCCTCGTCTAAGCCCACCTATGGCGCATACGCATTACAGATGTACAAAGTAAACACCCCCAAGACCAACTTAATAGTCATAATCCTATCACTAACCCTGTTAACCTCCACTACCTGCTTCCTACGCTCTTCGTCCATTAAGATACCTACGTCATTCCTACGTCTATCACTACCTGAATACCATAATTTATATCCATCTACATCCCTAGCCTGGAACCTACTTACTTGGTCTCCTGGACACACACAATATTAATCTTTCTCTTCTTAAGAATCTTAACCAGCTCTATCGACTTACTCTACAGGGTCCCAATGTTCCACGACCCTACCCTCAAACTATCACCTCTCTTATCTTCTTCCTTAATACCTCGCACTCCGTAACTCCGACCTACCCTAACACTAGCCCCCGATCCCACCCCCAGCCCCCCATAACCCCCAGGACCCTCCGAACATGACCTTATTCCACCACGAGCCACCCAAACCACTATTCAACACCAAGTACAGTGAAGGCTAAAAAAAATAATAAGTCAATAACACAAAAGACACATGCAAAGCACAAAATGCAACCAATATTCAAACACTATAGATGCTAATAGAATAAAGAAACAAATAAATAAAGGACAACATGAAACAAAGGTACAAAAATAGTACAACAGTAATAGGCACATGCAGAGCATAGAAAAACCCCAAAAATTCAAAGAACAACAGATACTAGTCACCAAATTGACAAACAGGATAAACCACACAAAAATTCAGGCTGTAACGATACCAAAAATAATGTGATAAAATACAGTTCAAGGATAGAATTCACCGAAAATACAGAATTGATTCGCCGAAATCCCATCAACTGGTAGAGTCGCCGGGACAGATTTGTTCAAGTTCTCGTCCGCCACTGTCAAATCTATCGCCTGTCGAGGTGGTTCGCCTGCGTCATTACTGCTGGTTTTTGCTTCCTTCTCATCTCTTTTTTTTGATATTCTTACACTGCTGGAGCTACTTCCTCTACTACCGTCGCCGGAGTAGAAAAAGTCGTAAGCTCACTCCGCCGGCGAGAGCTTAGTGGCTGGCAGTTTTGAAAAAGATAGAAATGAGGAAGAAAGAAAAGACCAGGAAAGGGGATGGTGGAGAGAGAAAGGGAGTATTTCACTTACTTGTCGCCGGAGATAGCCTCACCGGAGTCGGGCCCAGTCACATCAAGAATGACGTTGAAAATAGAGTGTTAGTAGTAGTAGTGCGTAACAATAATAATAACAATAATAATAATAATAATAATAATAATAATAACAATAATAATAATAATAATAACAATAACAATAATAATAATAATAATAATAATTAAATAAGTAAATAGTAGTAACTACTATTTACTTATTTAATTATTATTAAATATTTGAATTTGAAAATGTATTATTCTTTATTTGAAAAAAAGATTTCATTAACTTAAAAATAGAAATTCATGGTTAAAGAGTTTTGAATGAACTTTTACTCTTTCATGTTTATCTCTTTAAAAATTCAAATAAATATTATAAAACTATCTAAATATAATTTATGTAAATATTAAATAAAAGTTAAAAATATAATAATCATATTAATAATAAATAATAGCAGTAAAATTAGCACTAATATTAAAAAAATTAAAATATTTGAATTTGAAAATACCGTCTCCCCCAATTCCCCAATCATTTTTTTTTATTTTCTTTAATATAAATATTTTTCTACCTCTTTCCCCTCACGCCTCCACCCGAACCTATTCCTTCCCTCACACTCAATTTCCCTACTGATAATTAAATTTATACGAAAAAAAAATCATTTAAATATGGTGTATTGTTAATAGTCTCTACCACCCACCCACCCATCCGCTTTTAAAATCTAGTCTATATTAGTAAAAATAATCATGTAATTGCAAAAAAGGTTTTATGTTTCATATTTTTTATATTTTAACAATTTAATGATTTTAGATTGTCAAAAATAATTTGAATTTTTATTCTACTATTCCTCCATCTTTTCTGTGCAAATTTTTATAAATAAACATGTGTATTATGATTTTTTTCATTATATTCTTAAAAATTATTCTCCCCCCCCCCCCCCCACACCAAAAAAAAAACAATCCTCCATGTATTGTAATTTGATTACTTTACTTTTTTTAATTTAATCTTGACTTAGATTATATTTTGTGTTACGTACGTAAGTAATTGAGTTTTCTTCTCTCTTATCTCAAAATACAAAATTAAAATAGATATGAAATATATATTAGAAGAAGACTTCAAAATAATCTAGTTGGTTAGAATTAGTTATAATTTAAAATTTAAGTCAAATATTTTCACATCTATCAAAATATGAATTTATCTCATATATTTGATTTTAATTTTTTTTGTTTTTGTATAAATCAAATTAAATGGAATTATTAACATGTCCTTATAACTAAAATGAATTCCATAATGCATATAAAAAAATTTGAATTTAAATTTTAAAGTAGAAAGTAAAATCATGAGTTTTACTCTAATAAAAAAAAATTATAATATGTAAATTTCTTCTAATATATTGACATTTACTTTTTTATTTTATTTTCGTATTCATGCTAAGATAGTTCTCTCCGTTTAGTAAATTTGTCAAAAAATATTTAAAAAATTCTATTTTTTACTTACACTTTTCTTGTCTTTTCGTTATCTTTCATTCATACTTCTATTATAAAATATTTTATTTTCATCTTAAAAATAACTGAGTTAAAATATTACAAATTGTAAAAAATATATATATATTTTGAATTTTCTCCAACCATTTCAGAATCTGCAATCTGCTTTGCCATGAACTGTAAAAATTGTTCATAAGCACAAAATTTTAAAGTTATGGTTAATTATATCCATCTGTCACATCAATCACAATTCGAACTTGAATTCCAATAATCAAAGTTTACTTAAAATAACAATTACTTAGTCTAATATCATGTATGAAAAATTTTAAGGATATGTTTAATTACTTTTACAAAATCATATGAAAAATATCACTTACTTGAATTCAGACTCAAATATAAAAAAACATAATTGTTAAACATCATCATTTGCATAGAAAAATAACAATGTCAAATCAAATGAAATTTTTTTCAAAAAATAAAGAGTGTAATAAGTAAAGTCATAAACAAAGCTAATAATCAGTAATCAATAACAAAGAGAGAAGAAAACTTAACAAAACGTATCAGGATAGGAGTGAATATATCTATAAAAGAGATTAAGAAGGAAGAATTCTATTCCAATTCAATTTTCATTTAAAAATTCAAATTCAAATATTCTTATCCTTATATTTTTCAAATTTAACATGCTTATCTTAAACATATATTTGAACTAATAAAAATATTTGAATTCAAATATCCATGTCCTTATCTTTTTCAAATTTGACATGCTTATCTTAAATATATATTTGAATTAAGAGGCATATTTGAAATCAATGAGATTAATCCACTTTTTTTTTTAACTAAATACTAACAAAATAAAAGAGGAATAAATTTATTTCTCTTCCTTATCCTTTTAAATATAATATTATTATTTCTTATTATCATATTATTAGTTATTAGTTACTACTTTTACGTAATATTCCAACTCCTAATGAGTAAATTTTTAAAACTATTTTCATTTAATTATTATTTCTACCATCACTATTACTATGTACTACTATTATTATTTTTATTTTTTATAGTTCTTCTTCTCCTTGTTGTTGTTGTTGTTGTTTTTATTATTATTATTATTATGATTATTATTATTATTATTATTATTATTATTATTATTATTATTATTAAATATATTCAAATATATTTTATAACAACTTCAAGGAATTAGTCAATGAAATAGTAAGAGTTCATTTATAACTCTTCGATTGTAAGTTTCTAATTTTATGCTAATGGTTAATATTTAAATAAACAATACCTAAATATATTTTTTATATATAAATTTTAAAATATATAAGTATATGAAACGTAAAAATTTTATTTAGGACCCTACAATCATGAGTATCTATTTTTAAACTAATGAAAATATTTTTTTTTAAATAAAAGATAACATATTTTTAAATTTTGATATCTCTATATTTCAATTCAAATTACAATTTATATA
>NC_061113.1:146871320-146873009 GCF_002878395.1 Capsicum annuum
TTAAATTTTATAAGATATAGCTTTGAAATAGTAAGAGTCTATAAGGACTCTTCAATTATGAATTTCTATTTATTAAGATAATGATTTTTTAAAAAAAAGAGATAATGTATTTCAAATTCAAATACTTAATATTTCAATTCAAATTTTTATTACATACATATATATATATATATATATATATATATAATATTTAAATTTTATAAGATATAGCTTTGAAATAGTAAGAGTCTATAAGGACTCTTCAATTATGAATTTCTATTTATTAAGATAATGATTTTTTTTAAAAAATGAGATAATGTATTTCAAATTCAAATACTTAATATTTCAATTCAAATTTTTTACTACAAACTTTTTAACATTGTCTTAAAATTATCACGTAGACTTATCCTTGTGCTGCCACGTGGCTCCTTATCTTGCTTTTAGTTTGGTTATATATATATATATATATATATATATAGAGAGAGAGAGAGAGAGAGAGAGAGAGAGACAAAGAGATTATTATTTTTATTATTATTATTATTATTGTCGTTGTTGTTGTTGTTGTTGTTGTTGTTGTTGTTGTTGTTCTACATACTATGTACGTACTATTACTACAATTGCCAACACTACTACAACTAATTATTATTATAGATATAGATTCCCTACTACAATTAAAAGTAATTCTTTAATTTTTTAAATATAATGCATATTTATATTCTAGTATTATATTTGAATTAAAAAAATTATTTGAAATCAAACCACATTATATAAAAATCTTTTTAATTCAAATTTCAAATAATTATTTCAGCACTATGAATTTGAAATTGAAATCAAACCACACTATATAAAATCTGTTTTTAAAGGATAATGTACTTCAAATTCAAATAGAATAAGAAGTAGAATTTCATTCCATTTCAACTTTCATTCAAATTCAAATAATATTTCAATTTATTGAAAGAAGATAAGGTTTTCATTATCTTTAATTTTTTGAATACAATGCATATTTATATTCTAATATTATATTTGAATTAAAAGAATTATTTAAAATCAAACCACATTATATAAAAAAAAAACTTTTTTTAAAAGGATAATGTATTTAAATTCAAATAGATTAAGAAGTGCAATTTCATTCCATTTCAACTTTCATTCAAATTCAAATAATATTTCAATTTTTTGAAAGAGGATAAGTTCTTTATTATCTTTAATTTTTTTAAATACAATGCATATTTATATTCTAATATTATATTTGAATTAAAAAATTATTTGAAATCAAATCATATTATTTATCATTTACGTATGTACTACTATTGGTATTTTACTCTTATTATTATTATTGTTGTTGTTGTTGTTGTTGTTGTTGTTGTTGTTGTTTTTCTACATACTATGTACGTACTATTACTACAATTGCCAACAGTACTAGAACTAATTATTATTATAGAGATAGATTCCCTACTACCACTAAAAATAATTCTTAAATTTTTACATACAATGCATATTTATATTCTAATATTATATTTGAATTAAAAGAATTATTTGAAATCAAACCACATTATATAAAAATCTTTTTAAAGGATAATGTACTTCAAATTCAAATAGATTAAGAAGTAGAATTTCATTTCATTTCATTCCATTTACGTATGTACTACTATTGCTATTTTTTTTTTTTAATTATTATTTTTATTATTATTATTATTATTATTATTATTATTA